>NC_139700.1:48226354-48233854 GCF_964188405.1 Protomyctophum parallelum
AGATAGACATGCCATTAAATGGGGGGTCCGTAGACTGAATGCATATCAAACTGGGGGGTCCTTGAAATTAACCCATTCTGACCGGGCACCCATTTTGGGGTGTCGGCATCATGTTATGCTTTAGCTATTTAAAAATAGCAAATCTACAAGCTCATATCGCGCCACCGAGTGGCGCGATACGAGCTTGTAGGTCTGACATTTTTTTAGAATCTGATCTCAGGTCAGAATGGGTTCATCAGACCAGTGTGTGTCCGGCGGAAACCTCGTATGAATCTGATCTCAGGTCAGAATGGGTTAAAACGGTTAAGAATCACAGCTAGAGCCGTACAAAGCTTCTCTTATGGGGGTCCCTGGCATATCTTTTAAAATGCTGGTCTGCGGGCTATAATTCATGTCATTTTGGAGGTCCATGACATGAAAAGGTTTGGGAAACACTGACTTAAGTTGGCCAGTCCCCCTCCAAAAAAAAAACCCACGACCCAGACCCACATGTTGAGACCCCCTGCTGTAATCGACACAGCTTGCAACCTTCACCAAAAGGACAATTTATCGCGGCATTCTATTACGCATTATTTTATAGTCCATACATGGGGAAGGTCACTGCTCAAGGTCAACCAAGCCTTAAACCACTGAAAGGGAAGCCTCGTCCCGCTCCGTTAAAAACCTTTATTACCATAAATCTGTACGCAGTGGGAGAGACACAGACACCTGATGTCACCCACTTATCTGTACAGATTTATAGCCACATTATCTCCTGCTCACGCAGGAGAGAACCTGGTGTTACCTCGCAGGCTCCCACTACATGCTCCAATTACACCATATCTAAACAAAATCTGTCTGGAATTGCACCGTTTTAAACTAAACTGTCTTGTCTATAAGGAACATAACCTGAAGCTGTTCACAAAAAGTGCACCTAACTCTGCCACTACAGGGAAAACATGCACATGTACTGTACATGCTACTCTTTTTTTTACTCGCTCTTGCACTCTTTATTTACTCTATACTATCCCTGGCTGTGCTTGCTGTTTGATGTTATTTTATCTATGCTGCTGCTGCACTGCATTGTCTGAAGGAATTCAGCCAAACAAGAATAAGTGTTACTCTTATGTGCCTGTACACAAGATGTAACAATAACATCCCACATCTGTACGGATTTATTTAGTTAAAGCTTATTCATACTCCAGGTTTAGGTGATAAGGTGACCACCGAAAACTACGTCACATGAGCCGCGGTGATACTGATAAGAGACTCACCGCTCACCCAAACACATCTCTCTGTTTTAATTAAAATGACAACATGATGTCACTGAAGCCGCGGCATGACGGCTCAGTGACGTCATGTTGTAGTTTCCGGTGGTCACCTCACCTTACCACCTGAAACTGGAGTATGAATAGGCCTTGCCCACTAGAGCCACCACAACCTTCATATGACGACGTATAAGGGAGGATTTTCCTGGACCATCTGCCTCTCCTCAGCCTCTCTCTCTCTCTCTCTCTCTCTCTCTCTCTCTCTCTTCTACATAGACTTCTATTGAGCATGGGGACAACCAGAAGTTTACGGAATGCATTGTGAGTCTATGGGCTCGCACGAGTACATGAACCACGTGACCGGGCTGTTTTCTGCCCCCTCACTGTCGCAACTCTTCTATTAGATGGCTCTGGGTTGGTTGTACAGTACTGATGTAGGTCAGATGAACAGACTCTGACAATGATGAGAATTAAGGTGGATATATGAGAAAATGCTGCCATCCTGTGGTCGACAGGATGAACTGTTTGAAACAGCAGGCTGTCAGTGTTTTCTCTGCAGGAACTTCAAGGCCAGTTAAATACTATCCATTAAGTTAGTTAATTACTATTCATTAAGTTAGTTATTACTATTCATTGAGTCAGTTAATTCATATTCATTAAGTTAGTTAATTACTATTCATTAGGTGAGTAAATTATTATTCATGAAGCTACAGTGTGACTGTGAGTGTGGCCCATGCAGACATTTAAAGACACAGCGCACATGATTTGATTTGAAAGAATCTAGCTCGATCGTACCACTATGATTGATTATGATGCACCTCTAGAAAAGAGGTGTTTGGCCTCACTCACACTGTTGCAACATGCATACAACATTTGTCTTGCGTCTTATCCATGTTTAATGGCCACCCCAACCAATGGAAGTCACATGGTTTGATAAAACATTTTTGTTTGATGGGGGGGAGGGGGGCACAACACAGCCATCAAACAAAAATGTTTTGTCAAACCCATGTGACTTCCATTGGAAATGCATTGGGGGCCGGCCATTAAACACGGACAAGACACAAGACAAATGTTGTTTGCATGTTGCAACAGTGTGAGTGAGGCCCTTGCGTTCCTGCAGGCCCAAAACTAACAAAACAGTTTTAAGGACATGTCACAGCAATGCAACTCCTCGCAACAAAACAGTTTTATGGACATGTCACACCAATGCAACTCCTCGCAACAAAACAGTTTTATGGACATGTCACACCAATGCAACTCCTTGCAACAAAACAGTTTTATGGACATGTCACACCAATGCAACTCCTCGAAACAAAACAGTTTTAAGGACATGTCACACCAATGCAACTCCTTGCAACAAAACAGTTTTATGGACATGTCACACCAATGCAACTCCTTGCAACAAAACAGTTTTATGGACATGTCACACCAATGCAACTCCTCGAAACAAAACAGTTTTATGGACATGTCACACCAATGCAACTCCTTTCAACAAAACAGTTTTAAGGACATGTCACACCAATGCAACTCCTCGAAACAAAACAGTTTTATGGACATCTCACACCAATGCAACTCCTCGCAACAAAACAGTTTTATGGACATGTCACACCGATGCAACTCCTTGCAACAAAACCGTTTTATGGACATGTCACACCGATGCAACTCCTTGCAACAAAACCGTTTTAAGGACATGTCACACCGATGCAACTCCTCGAAACAAAACAGTTTTATGGACATGTCACACCAATGCAACTCCTCGCAACAAAACAGTTTTATGGACATGTCACACCAATGCAACTCCTCGCAACAAAACTGTTTTAAGGACGTCACACCAATGCAACTCCTCGCAAAAAAAAAACCTTGAGTAAATGTCCATCTTACATGGTGAAGTTTACCTTCAAGTCTTTTTTAAAATCATACACTTACTTACAAATGCTTAAATGTATTTTTTTAAAGCATGCACTACAATACAGTATACTTTACCTAAACTACAAGTAAGACGCGCAAACGCGTGAAGCGAACGCAGCTCGTGTGTGTGTGGTTGTGTGTGTGTGTGCTACAGCTGCGCCCTGTGTGTGTGTGTGTGTGTGTGTGTGTGTGCGTGCGTGCGTGCGTGCCACAGCTGCGCCCTCTGGTGGCGGGCCGGTGGTGTAACAGCGTGACACCACAGCGTGACACACACACACACAGACACTCAGCCCCTGCTGTCATAGTAAGTGGCTCACTGCGTTCGCAATTACTTCTTTGACAAACATGCAACTTTCAACATGTAATATTAGACCAGCAGTATTTATTCGTCGACTCAACTACTGGGGTTGATTGAGTACTTTTACTTGTAATACCTCTTCTAATCTAGTGTATGATCTACTGAATGCTGACTGTTACAAACACACTTCGGACTCACTTTACTCTCATCATCTTTAATAAGATCAAATACTCATCAACACACGTCATCACTGTCACATAGAAACCAGTGGTGGAAAGTAACTAAGTACTTTGACTTACTGTACTTAAGTAAAATGTTGAGGTATTTGTACTTTACTTGAGTATTTCCAATTTCCAGTACTTGAATTTCTACTCCACTACATCTCAGAGGCAAATACTGTACTTTTACCACTACAAATATTTGAAAACTTTAGTTACTATAGTTACTTTGGCGATTTAAATTTAGATTAGAAAACATATATACATTAACCACTTCAACCCTATGACCAGCTCAGTGGCCTTGTGGTTAGAGTGTCCGCCCTGAGACTGGGAGGTTGGGGTTCGATCCCTGGCCGGGTCATACCAAAGACTCTAAAAATGGGACCCAATGCCTCCCTGCTTGACACTAAGTAAGTCTCTGCGACATACTAGTGTCATGTCCAGGGGGTGTACTTGTACATCACGCTGCCTCACGCTACAGAAACAGGAGATAGGCTCCTGTCCTATGGGCCTCATGGCTACAGAAACAGGAGATAGGCTCCTGTCCTATGGGCCTCATGGCTACAGAAACAGGAGATAGGCTCCTGTCCTATGGGCCTCATGGCTACAGAAACAGGAGATAGGCTCCTGTCCTATGGGCCTCATGGCTACAGAAACAGGAGATAGGCTCCTGTCCTATGGGCCTCATGGCTACAGAAACAGGAGATAGGCTCCTGTCCTATGGGCCTCATGGCTACAGAAACAGGAGATAGGCTCCTGTCCTATGGGCCTCATGGCTACAGAAACAGGAGATAGGCTCCTGTCCTATGGGCCTCATGGCTACAGAAACAGGAGATAGGCTCCTGTCCTATGGGCCTCATGGCTCGGCAAGGCTACTTACATACTTTTACTTCAACCCTATACATTTCGGCCATTTGAGAATAGCAGATCTACAAGCTTGCATTGCGACGCATTGTTTTGTACACATTTTGAACCAATTGTGAAATGGGACATTCTGCAATATGAGTACTTTTAGAAGTTGATGCCGATACGGTACTTTTACTCAAGTACATTTTCAATTACGTACTTTTACTTGTAACAAAGAAGTTCTAAATTGCAGTATTGGTAGTTTTACTTAAGTAAAACAATAATCTTTCCACCACTGATATAAACTCTGTTATGTTATTCAGGTATCGTTTTATCTGTTTGACTATCATTCCACCTAGGTCTGTCTGTCTGTCTGTCTGTCTGTCTGTCTGTCTGTCTGTCTGCAATACTGAAGACATTACAAACTGAACAATACATGAATTAAATAATCACTGCGACAAATTTAAAATAATAATTAATGACCTGCATAAAACAATAGCCCTTAATCAATACCAGATCAATATATTCAGTCGATTTTCTTTTTTCTTCTTTTGACTGACATTCTATTTCTAACTGTGGTTTTCCAGAGTGACACAGATCTTCCCCGGTAACACCTCCAGGTACGGACCAAAAAACCCATTATAAATGTATGGAAACAGTGTCTCGGTGAAGGTGTGTGTGAAGGTGTGCAGGTGTGTGTCAGAATCAGGATCAGAGAAGGTCAGCTGTCCTCTGTCCCAGTCCAGATGGACTCTGATCCTCCGGGGTTGCTTATCCACTGAGAGACGAGTCGTCTTATCGCTCCTTGATGAGAAGACTGCTGTGTAACCCATTTTTAACTCGATATACCAGCTTCCCTGCCTCAGGTCAGACCCCACACATACACCAACATGCCAGTATTTATTGTATTCAACCTCAACATCCCAGCTGTGAGACCCTGAGTTAAAGCCCTCAGAACCCAGTACACTGCAGTAGTTTGACCTATCTCCATTATTAGGAAGCTGCTGTCGCTTTTCACGTGTCACACTGGTCAGATCATCAGACAGCACGAGCCATGGACCAGCAGTGTTGGGGTCCAGGGCGACAGGAGTGTAGGAGACAATGTCCTTCATCTTGTCCCAGACTCTGAAGGTCAGGTTCTTCAGGTGTTTGGCCTCGTCTATCAGCGCTCCTCCTGAGAGCGGCGGTAGGTCAAGCTGGGTGAGCTGGACTCCCTCCATGGTGGTCTTGTAGTTCTGCAGGAATGCGACGTGATCGTCGGCTCTCAGCTGGTCCTCGGCAGCTTGGATTGCGTTGGAGAGGGTTTCCATTTCTCTGCTCAGAGCCTCAATCCTCTCCTTCATCTCCTGACTCTTCTGAGCCTCTTCCTCCCGCAGAGCGGCGATCCTGGCCTCCTCTTCCTCCTGTAGGAACCGACGGAGATCCTCAAACTGTATCTTAATCTGCGCCTCTGTGTTCCTGGCCTGAACCTTGATGTGATTTTCTGTTATGTCATAATTTGTTTTAACTTCATCAAAGTACTTTAGTTCCGTCTTTAAAGGCTCCAGTGATTTCTGGACCTTCTGTTTGTAACGTCCAGACACTTCGTCCACGGACCACGGGTAAGAACTGGTGTCCGGCGTGTTTCTCTGAGTCGCGACACACGACACACACCAGCTGTTGGTCGTCCAGACAGAAGAGCTTGAGCTTCTCAGCGTGTGCGCTGCAGAGGACGTCAGAGCTCACCGACGAGGAGCTCCGGCCTTTCTCCTCCAAGAGGTTCTCACACAGGTTCTTCAGAACGATGCTTGTGAGAGGATTGTCCTTGGAGGATCTTCTCTGACAAACAGGACATTCCTTTGTTGGTCTTTTCGTCCACCATTCCTGCAGACAGTCTTTGCAGAAGCTGTGTCCACAGGACAGCACCACTGGATGCTTGTAGATCTCGTGACACACGGGACAGGTCAGCTCCTCTTTCTGAACAGTCAAATGGGAAGCCATTTTGTCTGCCGTTCACACACCGGATATGGAATGTTCTCTGAGGCTGTTGTTACACCAGAGGAATACTACGAGACAAAACAATCAATACTCGATAGTAATAGTAGTAGTATAGTATACATAGTCATATTAATAATTTTAGCACATTTTTATAATCTTTCTGTTCTTACCTCAGTGGAGATTATAGCAGCTAACAACCTGTCTGTGTCTGTCGTTCTGCCAGGTTGTCCAAATGATCTGTCCGTTTATAAATTGATCTATGTATGATTGATTGATGTTTTCCTCCCGGTTAGTGTTTCCGTGTCGCTCGCTCTGACTGACGAGTGCATGCCAGTCTCACAAACAGTCTGAGCGACGGAACAAGGATATGAACTTTGAGTCATGTTCTTCTGTGTGCACGCACACGCACGCACGCACGCGAAAAGCCTGGTGTTAGCCCTGGTGTTATGACATGAAAAACCGGAATACGACCAAACAAAGTAGGGCAAGGCAATAAAAACAATAAAAACCACACACACACACACACACACACACACACACACACACACACACACACACACACACACACACACACACACATACGGTGTGTACGTGTCACATACGCACACATACACACACATACACACACACACCCTGATGTTATGACATGGATAACCTGAATACAACCAAACAAAGGTCAAGGGCAAGCCAATAAAAACTGTTTCCCCTGCCCGCCTCTGTGTCTGTCATGTCCCTCCTGCACATGCACACACGCTCCCATGCAGGCAAAAATACATGTGTTTTCAATGGATACTCAATGTTCTTTGTATTTCAATGGATACTTCAATGGATGCTCCCATGCAGGCAAACATGTTTTTCCAATGGGCCTACAGCAACGTGTTCATAAAACATGATCCAAATCAGTTTAAACGGTTCAAACTGGAATATGCACGTTAAATGTAATTAGTTTCGTTTACATCACTGAGCCTTGATAAACAATATATGAACAACAGCAATGCACAGGTCT
>NC_139700.1:48241354-48385481 GCF_964188405.1 Protomyctophum parallelum
GACCTCATCAATGTTTTAACTCTCCATTAATTCTAACATTCCTTTGTCCGGTGACATGTGAGGCTAATGGGTAACATTACAGTCGCTCCTGAACATGCAGCATTTTTTCCAAAACACACGTTCAATTATTAAAGACACAATTATGTTGCATCTTTGCCTTGTGTTTACATAACAAAACAACGTATAAATGTTTTAGCCATCTTTTGCCTGGATAGCAGCAGCAGTCATCACATGGTTAATCTTCTTCCTTGATTGTTTTGTTGGAACAGTAGGGGTCGCTGTTTTACCGAATATTTGCCGATGGGATTTCTCAGATTTGTTTGAGAAACTTATATTATTATTATGCTATTATGATTAACGTTAAAGCTTCATAAGAGTTAAGCAACCTCCGTTTACGTCATGGGGCCAGTCTGTCTGTTAGTCTGTCAGTCAATGGCAGCTCTTCTACATAGCCTTCTTTGTCCCTACTTGCAAGTACATGAACCACGTGACCGGGCTGTTTTCTGCCACCTCAATATCGCAAACCAACTTTTTTATAAGCTGGCTCTCCGCACAAGTGCATAATACTTGTTTATTAGGAGTGAACATGACAATGATTTAAATATAAATATTAACACGACTCCCGTCGATAATTTATTTAGCCTGGACATTTCCGCATTTAGCTGAAAACGGGCTTAGTAGCCTACTATTCGGCTAGCGGCAGGAGCTAACGGCTAACAGTCCAGTAGCCCTGGATGTCCCTTCCAAAGCCCGCAGATATTCTCACTCCCGTGAGAGGATTTTCAAATCCCAGCAAAAAAACTAAACGATTTGTAGCTGTTGCAAAAGACACAAATCTACAGAGCTACAAATAAGATGAACTGGTTTCAACTTCACCTACAAAGATTCAAAGCTACAAATACGCTGTGTATCTTTGTTTTTGTTCCCCTCTATTGAGAACAAAGGGACGTTTAATTAAAACTATGTGGTAACTGTATTATGTATTCATCTTTGTCTACTATTTGAATCTACCCCAATAACATAATGGGTGCTAAAAACATTGTCATTTTCCAGTTACTATAGTTACTTTATAGATTTTGATAATTATTATAAAACATGCATTAACCACTTCAACCTTATATTCATTAGTATGAATAGGGTAGTAGTACTTAACTTAAGTAAATCAATTGGGTAATTTATAGTAGGTTATAGGCCTACTACTTTTTTAATTTGACACTTTTATAAAGGCTAATTTCCTTACTATACCCTGACCCAGAATTAAATATAATAGCTTCACTCTTGTTTTCGACTCAATACTGCCCCACCTGGGGGGGTAGAGTACCGCAGTTTAGCAATGAAGAGGAAACAGCGCCCCCAAATGCCACTGACCACGGAACTGCATCTTTGAAGACCAAATTCTCAGATTGCTGTAGCTCTGCAAGACATTACACTATAAGCCATATCTCAAAAACTAGTGGGTCAAACTGCACAACCAATATGTCAATTTGAAGCTATGATTCCCTGCTTTCATATGACATGATAAAAACAAAAATTAAAAAAATCCAATGGCAGTCTCTCGATCAAGACTGGTCACATATATCCAAGGAGCTTTACAATGATTGTGCATTACATTATTCACGCACACGCACACGTGCACGTGCACACACACACACACACACACACACACACACACACACACACACACACACACACACACACACACACACACACACACACACACACACACACACACCTTTACATATAGATTGTGTATTACATTCACTCGTTCGTTCACACACACATTCACACACCCTTCACCAGTGAAGTTAAACAGTAATTTATTACTTAAAAAAAGGAATAAAGTTACACTACTTAGTACTTAGTTACACTACTTAGTTACACTGCCAAACGTAACTAGTTACTTTACTTTTTTCTCTCGCCCCCATTAATTACATATTTTGTCCCCAAAAGTCTTACTTTGCATTTTCAACAGCAGTCCCTCCCTATTCTGCAGTGTTTATTTAACTCTGAAAAGTGTACTGCATAGTGTACACATGATGATGGGTCCATTTGGTTCCATGTGTACACTCATTTGAATTAAATTAACACATTACATTATTCATGCACACGCACACGCACATCCAGCTTACGTATTTCCTGTAGGCGGACTCGACGTATAGCTGCAGGGTTTAAACCCTTATCAGGCGCACCTCTTCTACTACAGTGAACGGCAGAGTGACTGATGTTGACTGATGACGAAGCAGTGAAAGGTCCTGAAAGATACATAACATCAGTCTTACCCAATACCCAATCTTTCTGTTTTATGAACACAAGGCTGCTGTATTTTATACCTCATACTAAGCATTTAAAGTATGAGGTATAAAGTACAGCAGCCTTGTGTTCATAAAACAGAAAGATTGGGTGTTGGGTAAGACTGACGTTATGTATCTTTCACTGCTTTGTCTCAACCATTACTCTATGGCTCTGGTCTCAGCCACCGCGGTGGATATTTTGACTTTCCGTTTTATTTTTATTTTTATGTTGCCACTACTGTTGGAGCAGCCATAAACTACACATGTTCACCCCGATGTTCTGGGTCATCTTTGTAATGTTAGTGTTAGTAAAAAGCAGGTAAAAGAGTAACGTTTGAGGCAGACTAACATCAGTCACTCTGCCGTTCATTGTAGTAGAAGAGGTGTGCCTGGTGAGGGTTTAAACCCCGCAGCTACGTCGAGTCCACCTACAGGAAATACGTAAACTGCGACCATGAGACCCGTTCCTGGATTCGTCTACTGTGTGTATAGGCTCAACATGTCAGTTTGTCACATTCAATAGATCCTGTGATCTTTTGTGGCCAGATGTAATTTCTTGGGGTCTAGTAGGACTATAGTAAATAATAAAATAAAGAAAATCGCCATAACATTTTGTAAAAAAATACATATTTAGCCCCATGCTCAAATGCCCCCACCCCCTGTCAAAAACTGCGAAAATCCCTAAAACGAAACACAGCAGCAAATGAAAGAAAATTAACATTCACCTTTTAGTTTCTCTAATAACAACCTAAAACATGGACCTTGGTTGAAAAAAAACTTGACGTTCAGTAATTGGGTCTTGGATCAAAACACACAACGTTATAATGGTATGTAATTTAAGATGTATAGTGGCTAATGGATGGCATTTTAACTTGCTTAGTAAGGAAGGCTTCGTCTAGACTCACAGTCGACGCACGCACACACGCACGCACACACGCACGCACGCACCCACGCACGCACGCACCCACGCACGCACGCACGCACGCACGCACGCACGCACGCACGCACGCACGCACACACACACACACACACACACACACACACACACACACCTAATAGACCATCAAGCCTGCGTGCAGTCGTTGATTTATGAAGTGTCAACAACTTTTATGGAGCATCCACTATGTCTGTTAAAGCATCAACAGTCTCTGCTGTAAGTGGAACCTTCTACAATCTAATCTAGTCGTGGTAAAATGGTGCATTTATAGAACGCTTTCATCCAAAGCGCTATACGTAGTAGACTGTGCATTAGATTTGCACGCACGCACGCACGCGCACACGCAAAAAAAACTCTGGCATGCATGCACAGTGCCGTCTCTACATGGGGGGCATACTACTGGCCAATCTGGACTGGAGGGGCACAAAATCGGATTTTGGATTTTGTGCCCCTCCAGTACAGATTGGCCAGTAGTACCGTACCCTATCCTATACTGTACCAATATTTTAATGTTTTACAAATGTTAAATCTATAAGTTGTTCATGATTATTAGCATCATAATGCTCAACATATTTGTATTTATTTGTTTGTTTTTGGTGCTGCTTATCGTAGCCTTTTTCAAACATCACTTTGTTAAAAGGCATTTGTTATACATATGGACATATGGGGGGAGGGGGGGGCGTTTGAAAAATTAAGTGCCCCCTTTTGAAAAAAGTATGCCCCCCTGCTGATTTGTGCCTGGAGACGGCACTGTGCGTGCGCACACTGATGGAGGAGGGTCCAACCTCCACATCGGGAGCAGTTAGGGGTTCAGAGTCTTGCTCAAGGACTAATTGGTGATACAAGTACTAAGTAAAAGTTGCTGCTACGTAGATATTACAAGTGGAAGCCCGGTATTCAAAATGTACTCGAGTAAAAGTACAAAAGTATTGGCATCAAAATGTACTTAAAGTAGTAAAAGTAGTCATATTGCAGAATGTCCCATGTTTCACAAGTTCAAAACATGTAAATATCTTTTGAAAATAGCAGATCTACAAGCTCACAATGCGTCTCATCGCCAACGCATTGTGAGCTTGTACAAAACTCTACCATGACCATGGACCACTCTGTGCATTTGCATTACAGCCGATCAACAACTTCATAAACATGCACATGTCTGATACCGTAGTTTTGACAACACATTATAGGCAAACGGATTGATGAGCAGTTTACTTCCTCTCAACTTCCTGGCTTATTGATTGCCTTTTAAATGTTTTAAAGTTTTTTGAAATGGTAAATTATGCATTTATGCCGAGCCTTTAACTCAAAGAGCTTCACAGCGTTGTGCATTACATTCTGTAGGGCTGCGTGGGTCCTAATTGAACCATTCCCGGTTCCTTAACGTTTACATTTGAACCATTCCTACATACAGTGTTAGAAATATATAATGTTAATGGACTCCTCGTGCACCGAAGGAAGCATGAGGTCAGTCCGTTGCTCTCCCCAGGTTGGCAGAGCCCAGGATTACATTAGACAATATTGACACTGGGTGAAAAACATGGGTTACAAAAATCGTGGGATAGAGAAAAATGCAACCAAATGGACCCTTACGGGCCTGTAACTATGAGAGTCTACCCATGGAACCAAATGGACCCTTACGGATTATGTAACTCTGAGACCCCTTTTCCACCGGTTGGTTACCAATGGGAACCAGTTCTTTTTGGTTCTTAGTCCATGAGCCAGAGCTCCAAAATTGGTGGGAACAATTAGACCTATAATGGTTTATAGGATCAATACAAGTAAATTAATACATGATAACCCTTCCACAGTATGTAGCTTTTTCATATATGTTCGATAATTTTGCATATTTTCCTACATAATGTCTCATTTGCATGTTTAAAATGTGCAATACGAGAGGAGAAGTGTCAAACATTGGGAGCCGAACTGCATCCGGAAGGTCCGCAGAATGCATTGGAGTCAATGAGAGCTCAGTGACCAGCTCATGAACAAACACTATTTATGAATGACTGAGATAGTTTGTAAAGTAATCGCCCATGTTCCGGACCCCCTTAGTGGGGGCAGTCTATAGGACCACCCATGTTCCGGACCCCCCTAGTGGGGGCAGTCTATAGGACCACCCATGTTCCGGACCCCCTTAGTGGGGGCAGTCTACAGGACCACCCATGTTCCGGACCCCCCTAGTGGGGGCAGCCTATAGGACCACCCATGTTCCAGACCCCCCTAGTGGGGGCAGTCTATAGGACCACCCATGTTCCGGACCCCCCTAGTGGGGGCAGTCTATAGGACCACCCATGTTCCGGACCCCCTTAGTGGGGGCAGTCTATAGGACCACCCATGTTCCAGACCCCCCTAGTGGGGGCAGCCTATAGGACCACCCATGTTCCGGACCACCCTATAGTGGGGGCAGCCTATATAGGACCACCCCTGTTCTCCAGATCACAACCCTAGTACATTCACACACAACGTGATATAGTTGTAATGCCTTCAACAATATAAACAACTTGTGTTTATAGGCAAACGGACACAACTATCTTCAAATCTTACAGATTAGGCTCCTTTGTAACACTAGGAGTAGTGAGGCAGGCAGCAATGAACAGAACACACAATGTTTAGACATAGTGTGGATTAAACACGCTCTGGAAGAATATTTATTCAAAGATTTGCACCACATTTTCACGATTAAAAAAACAGCAGATCGGTGCCGTGCTACGAGCTTGTAGACCTGCTATTTTTCAAAAGCTAAAGCATGACACAATGCTTTAGACACCAAAAGGGGTTCCCCAAACACTTCTTAATGCTACGTGTGAGAAATCCTGTCAGATATATTATTCACCTTATATAACTTTATTATTTTATCTTTGTTATCTTTATTATTCACCTTATATAACTGGTTCTCCAGGGTCTCTGTTGCTTCATTCAATGTCTGCTCACTTCTTGTCTAGTAGGAAGTAGGCTACTCTACTGCAGGCATTCAATGTGTTGCCAGATTTCGCAGGAGAAACAAGCAGCCTGGTCTATGAAAACAAGCTCAGTTTTACCACTAAAACGTATTTACAATTTAGGGCATTGAGAACACTCTTAATCCAGAGGGCAGGGCCGGTGCGATGCCTCTCGGCACCCAATGCGAGATTAGTAGAGGTCGCCCCCGCATGCATATTTCATGTATTTTGAGGGCTGCACAGCGCCCCTAGTGCCCTAGGCAGGGAACTGTTCCGCCTGACCCTCGGGCCGGCACTGCCAGAGGAAATTACAGTAAGCAAGGACAGCATCAAATGCGTAGCAATAATCATCTAGGATCATAAGTAGGGATCGATCAGGCTCATCGAGCCGGGTTCGTATCAAGACCACTACCGATGCATGATCTATTATTTTGTCAAAAGAGGGGAGCTGTCAGTATATTTGTTTTGTTGTGAGTGACTGTGAGACTGTGGCTGACTACAGAGAAGATTGTGTGCACATCTCTTGCCTGTATTTAGGCCAGGTGCTGGATGTCAAGGCATCAAGGCAAACACCAAAGAGAATAACATCATGTTATATCATGGTTACATTATCTTAAGTGAAAGGCAGGCAGACAGGCAGGCAGGCAGGCAGGCAGGCAGACAGACAGGCAGGCAGGCAGGCAGGCAGGCAGGCAGGCAGGCAGGCAGGCAGGTAGCCAGGCAGGCAGGCAGGCAGGTAGCCAGGCAGGCAGGCAGGCAGGCAGGCAGGCAGGCAGGCAGGCAGGCAGGTAGGCAGGCAGGTAGCCAGGCAGGCAGGCTGCTTCATTACCTGAGGAGCTGTCCCAGTGCTGAAGTGTCTCTCTGCTCTCCTCCGTGGCTGATGAGGAGCTGTCCCGGTGCTGAAGCGGCCCACTGCTCTCCTCCATGGCTGAGGACTTGCTCTGCTGCACGCACAATGATTAATAACACACACGATAAATACAACACGATACAATGATGTGACAGACCTCACTCAGGTCAGCGCAGTGCAGTGAATGTATGGGTGGAGTTTAACTTGAGCTGGCTTGTTGAGAGCCTCTCTCTCTCTCTCTCTCTCTCTCTCTCTCTCTCTCTCTCTGTGTCTGTCTGTCTGTCTCTCTCTGTCTCTCTGTCTCTCTCTCTCTCTCTCTCTCTCCTCTCCCCCACTATATCTCAGTTAAAATCTTAAAGCTAATATTGATTGGAGTCCTATATCGATTGAGCTTCACTTTCCATCCAGCGCGCACCATCATCATCATCGTCATCATCATCATCATCATCGTCATCATCATCATCTTCATCATCTTCATCATCATCATCATCATGCAGTGCTGTGTAGACTTGGCTTTGATCCCCCCCCCAACCCCCCTCTTCAACTACGGTCATTGTGGCATGGCATGTGCCTGTAGTTCTTGTCACATGATGACATCTTATATGTCAGCTATTAAGGAGGCCGCGGAAACCATATATATGCACTAATAAACTTTCTTATTATATGTATGTATTTGTTTCTTGTTTTTTTATGTCTTGTCTCGTAATGTACCGGTAATAATAATAATGCTAATAGTAATAGTAATTAAGGTTAAAAACAGGGTCATCAAAAAATCAGTTGCAAAACAGTTCAACAGGAAAAAGCCTTCCGAAACAGCAACGTTTTCAGGCCTGTTTTAAAAGAGTCAATATAGTCCGCGGCACTCTCAAGTCCATGGGGAGGCTGTTCCGTAGGCACGGTGTTGCCGAGCAAAAGGCCCGGTCCCTCATGGTGCACAGATTGGTGTCAAGAACCTGGAGCAGGGATTAGTTGACAGATCTGAGGGTGCGGGTGGGAGGATGTTTTTGGAGGGTTGATTAGTTTCTGTAGGTAGTACAGGCCATGGGCCGGAAGCCTCTAATGGCTTTAGTTTTCGAGTTGGTTGTTCGCCATCAAGGAACTGGATATTTTTTTCACAGTAGACAGATACAATCCTCATAAGTACTGTAACAAATGTTTCCAGCTTTGATTTGTGCACATTAATGAAATGGAGCAATTCAAACTTCCATTTTAAGCAGACACATTTTCCCATTGACCTATAATGGGAAAATGCGAAAACTCACATTCAAGTATTTTTTTATCTGAAACTGTAATGGCTAAAGTTTTGGAGGGGAGGTTCATAATAATCACCATGCATGGACGAGCTTCTCTGCATCTAACTGGCTTAGAAGGGGGCGGAGGTTGGAGATGTTTTTGAGATGGTAGAATGCGGTTCTGCACAGATGCTTTATGTGGTCATTGAATGTCAGGTGAGGATCAAACTTGACACCCAAGTTTGTGACTGAGGAGGAGAAGGGGGTAAACCTGGCCGTCAAAGGTGAGATGGGACATGGGGCATGAATGAATCTGGTGTGGTGTGCCAACAAGAAGGGCTTCAGTTTTGCTACTGTTTAACTGAAGGAAGTTGTTGCTCATCCATGCCTTTATCTCCTCAAGACAGGTGGTGAGACATGCCATGGCTGCAGAGGGGTTGGGAGCAGTCTTTATGTACAGCTGGGTGTCATCAGCATAACAATGGAAGGAAAGTCCACGTCTGCTGATGACACGACCAAGGGGCAACATGTAAATGATAAATAGGAGCGGGCCAGGAACCGACCCCTGCGGAACACCACATGTGACAGGGAGCAGCTTGAACTTGAACTCTCCCAGTGAGACATATTCAGTCCTATCAGACAGGTAGGACTGAAACCACTTGAGTGCAGTGTCTGACAGTCCAGTGGCGGTGTGTAGACGCTCCAGGAGAATAGTATGATCCACCGTATCAAATGCAGCGGTTAGGTCAAGGAGGACGACGAGATATGGTGAGCCTTCATCAGCTGCCATCAACAGGTCATTTGTCACCCTCAGCAGGGCTGTTTCAGTACTGTGGGCTGTACGAAACCCGGACTGAAATGTCTCAAAAAGTTTGTTGTGGTTGAGATGGTCCTGGAGCTGAGAGGCAACCACCTTCTCTAACACCTTGGACAGGAAGGTGCCTCATAGCGAGGCGCCACATTTTGCTTCACTGGAAACATCTTAACCCCCCTGCCACGACATCCTGGCTAAAAGACCTGTCATCCTTTATTCACCTAGAAAAAATTACTTATTAAAAAGGGCTTATTGAATAACTTCTCTAGAACCTGGGACCCTTTTCTTTTATATATCAATTCTTTAACTGCAATTGATTAATTTCCCTCTCTTCCTTAGCTTCTTTTATATGGTCATCTCTTGCCTACAAGTTTCTTCCAGTATTGTTTATTGTCGTACATTTTTCTATAAGTCTATTCTCCCCTCAGGGCTAGCGGGTGGGTGGGTGGTTGGTTGGGTATGTGTTATTGTCGGTTTTGTTTTGTCATGGATGTTGTTGTTTTTAGTTTTTAGTTTTTAAAGTTTAAGTTTTTAAAACCAATAAAACATTATAAAGAATGGTGTTTTTAATGTTTGTCTTAGGAACGACAAACATTAAAGGTGTAGTGAAATGAACACTTTTGTTTCAGACCATATCCGTCGTCATCATATGTAATGGGCATAACTAACTAAAATAAATGTGTGTGTTTTTAGATCAAAAGTCCATAACAATATTTTTTTAATTACTTCCTGAAAACGAAAATGTGGTGCGTGATGACGTGTCGAGGCCCACATCAATAAAAGCCAATAAAAATTAAGCTCACCAGTTTGATTCCCATTGCTTCATTGTCCTCCTTCACAGCTGGGTTTGATTAAAGTACTACTTCAAGATGTCATTCATGATGACATCCAGTCTATTACTCGTTTTACACTCAATCATCACGCTAAAATATGTATATAGGTTGTGTGTAGGTAAAAAAAATATCCCCTGGCTTTGCCCCATGTCTTTCTGTAACTTTGTTTACAAACGTGAGAGGAAGTCACGGACTTGGAGGACCCATAGCCTGGAGGGATGTGACGCTCTGATTGGTTCAGAAACTTCAGTGCCTTACATTACAAACAAAGAACTGAAAAGGGCATATAAATAGACAAAGACTAACTGTACACAGGTGAATACAACTGACAATCAACACAGGGATTGGCTGGGAGACTAACGGTAACGGGACACAGGTGGAAAACACTGACAAATGGAGAGATGACAAGGCAGGCACAGAACTGCAGGGACACACAGGAAGGCTCGAAAAAATACTACAAAATAAAGGTACACAGGTGTAAGGTAAACTAACTAGAAAATTAGAACACAGGAAACACAATACTGCAGCAAAGTCACAGGAAAACAGAAAAGTAAAACACTAACTAACCTAAAACAAAGGAACACATGAAAATAGGTCCCCTCGTATAAGTACAGATCGATGAGGACCTGAGCTGGCACACGCATGTTACAACACTGTGTTCTAAGATACACCACCGTCTACACTTTTTCAGAAGACATAGGCCCTCATTGTAAAGAGTGTAAAATCTGCCCCAAATTCGAGTGTGGGTTTCGTAGTACACCCACGTCGCCACGGCATTTATAAAGTGATCGCAAACAGCTGATCCTTCCTTAATTTCGTTCTGACGTTAATAAATGTGACGGCTGAAATCTATCTGGCACGCCCTATGAAATCAAGCCTCGCCCTCGTTTTTGCAACATGAACAACTGCAATACGACCTGGAAACCATGGTTACAGGGGAAAAAAAGTTTATCCCGTGCCTTGCTGCCCGCCTCACCCCCTCTCTCATACACACACACACACACACACACACACACACACACACACACACACACACACGCACGCACACACACACACGCAACTTGCAAGCCCAACTAACTGGTGTGTTGTTAAATAAATGAAGAACGAACACCTGCATGAGTTAAATAAAGTTGTAGGCCTACCCTGTCTGTTTCCCTCTCACCTCGCTTGCCTTGCTGTCATGTCCACCGTCCACGCACGCACCTACATGACACATCGACATCGCATCGCCATGAATGGAATAAGTTTGTAGGCTGGCCTATATTAATTTGACCCATTCGTGTGCAGTGCACGGCGAAGGCGTGAGTAAGTAAGAGACGAGACCGAGTAAATGAACACGTGGACTCGAAACCGGACTCGAGACGAGTCAAGGACTGGAGTCAGTACAACACACGATTCAGAACGGAACAGCCATCGACCACATCATGAGACACAAAAAAACATATTTTATTTCATGATACATTTCTCTACAGGTCGTCTTTGTTTACAGTAGAAAAATAATGTTTTCAGGATGACTAATTATACTGTTTT
Organism: Protomyctophum parallelum; assembly: GCF_964188405.1. Lineage (NCBI taxonomy): Eukaryota > Metazoa > Chordata > Actinopteri > Myctophiformes > Myctophidae > Protomyctophum > Protomyctophum parallelum. The sequence continues at coordinate 48,252,781 of NC_139700.1, forward strand.
TCATTTCGATCGGAGGTATTGTGAAGCTCAAAATCATCAGTCGTCAGAACATTCTCGACAATGAACACTAAACATCATCATGATATCCCCTGCAATATAGATATACACTACCAGTGGTGGAAAGTAACTAAGTATATTTAGTATTTACTTAAGTACTGTACTTAAGTACAATTTTGTACTTTACTTGAGTATTTCCATTTTACTTGTACTCCACAAGTTCATCTCAGAGGAAAATATTGTACTTTTACTCCACTACATTTTATTTGAAAACTTTAGTTACTAGTTACTTTGTAGATTTAAATAAAAAATAACCACTTCAAATTAACCATGCTATACACCCTATACATTTCGGCCAATTAAAAATAGCCAATCTCCAAGCTCACAATGCGTCGCGATGCGGCACATTGTGAGCTGGTAGATCGGCTATTTTCAAAAGATTTTGTACACATTTTGAACGTGTGAAACTGCAATATGAATAATATTGTAGTACTTTAAGTACTTTAGTTGTACTTTTACTTGAGTACATGCGGGACTTCTACTTGTAACGGAGTACAAGTTCTACTTTGCAGTATTGATACTCTTACCTAAGTACAACATTTGAGTACTTTTTTCCCCACCACTGACGGACAAACAACATTTCATACATAACATATATATTTATATATATATCACTGAAGACGTGAAAAGAAAAAGAAATGCAGGAAGCATAATATAGCTAAGAAACATGACATTACATGTTGTTTTTTCTCATATACACAAGTACCTGGGAATATGAGACGTGTGAGAAAATTAAACGTAGCATGTATGTTTTCATACCTTGACTGAACACGCTTACTGTATGCTCTCTGATATTCAAATATGCTGTCTGATAGAGAACCCTCGATCCTACGGTTTCTTGGTGCTTTGTACGGTATTTAGCAACATAACATTGTTATAATTTTTTTCTTTTTATAGAATCGCATCAGTCATATGGGATATGAGATGATTCTTGATGGTCAGGAGGTACACGTCGCACATGCTCAAAAGAGCAAAATAAATGAACTGAAAATGAAGAAAGAAATCTGCACACCGTTTTAAAAGCTAAAAAGAAGGGGGGGGAAAGTGGACGAAATATAATAGCTTTTAAAATGCACTGACTTCCTTCATCTTTCATGTTTTCTAAGATGACCCAATGTTATTCTCCAGAGATAAAATACTTCCGCGAGCCAGCGGGGGATGAACGAGTGCCGCCAAGTATTTCAAAGCCTCTGGTGTGAGCAGCTTGCTAAAAAAAACAATGGCTAATTGTTCCCACGTTTTTCTTCCAGCAAATGATGCAAGCAAGCAGTAGTTCGGGAAAGTTAACCGAATCTTGGACCAATATGGAAAATAAATGTTTTTTACCAGTGGTTCCCAAACTTTTTCATGTCAAGGACTCCCAAATTAGCCCACAGACCCCCCATTTGAAAATGTATGCCAAGGACCCCCATAAGAGTTCACGGTTCTAGCAGTGATTTTCAACCATTTTCATTTCAAGGACCCCCAGTTTGACCTGAGTTAGGGCCGATTCATACTCCTATTTTACCGCTGTAGTGCCGAAATGATTTCGGCTCGTCAGAAATTTTCAGTAGCACCGAAGAGCCGACTTTAGGAGCCCCCCCCCCCCCCCCCCCGAACCTTAAATTACGTCACATTGTAGGCTCTACAGAGCCGAACCGACTTTTATTTGGCTCTAAAATATGAAAGTATGAATCGCGCCTTAGTCTTCAGTCCCCCATTTCTATCTCTGGGACCCCAATGTATATTGTAAAATCAAAGTTATTTTAACTCTGAGAGTGTACTAATGGAACCAACGGGTCCATTTGGTTCCATTTGAGTTACAGACCCATAAGGGTCAATTTGGTTCCCAAATATAATTTAGCTGGGGACCCCCTGGAACTCCCTCAAGGACCCCTATAGGGGTACCATTAACAACCGATATGCAGGCAAAATATACACATTTATGGCATTTTCATAATTCTGAATCAAGCAAGCATTTTCTTTTTGTACAAAAAACACTCCTTGGGCAAAAAAACGTATGATATTCATGTTTGATAATATCACAATTTAAGTATTCAATAAAAATGAAAAAAACGTTATCCACAGTAACCGTGGCATGTCTATTTAGGCCAATAAGAAAATCAGATTAAAATCAAAGACAAAAGAAAATAAAATAGCAGCTCTACAAGAACAGACGAGCTCAAACAAACTATTTTCACTATTTCTTGTATGACAATAAGAATATGCAGGGCGTGAATGTCACACGTTTGCATGATGACATACATGTTTACGTGACATGTATACATACTATAATGACATGAATGGAACAACAAAGCAGATATCCCGCGTTGTGAGCTTGTAGATCGGCTATTTTGTGTAAGTGTAAAAACACTCATTACGACGGCATCAAGACCCGCCAAAATACATTTTAGTCGACTAAATCAACTGTAGATTTAGTCGACTAAAATCTTATGACATTTAGTCGACTAAAAACAACACTGCTTTTGAGGACATCGGGCTGAGGCTCCGAGCGAATACCGGAGAGCTCGCCAGTTTACCAAGTCGCCGCGGCGAAGATTCTTCATCAATGTCTTCATCGTTATGCTAACATGCTGTCTTCATCTGTGTAGTATGTCATAGTTCATTTCCAAAGTGATCAAACTATTTTGTGCAATTAAATGGTCAGCTAGATGATGATAAAAAGGCGAGTATGTGAATATCAATGATAAGTAGGTCCTACCATTTCAGGAAATTGTTTACTAATGAATTACATTGTTTCGGTATACTTTGGTGTTTAAACTTTTAGCATTCCTACTTTCTCTAGTGTTAACTTCAATGCAATTTAAATGAAGGTGAAGTAAAACTAAAATGCACTAAATCGCGGCGAGTTGGTAAACTGGCGAGCTCTCGAATTCGGCATTTAAGCCACGGACCACCATTTGACCTCACAACTATAGAATATTTTGTTGTCGTTGGATACGATTTTGTTTTGTCCACAATTCCATGCTGCATTGATGTGGTAGGCCTATACTGGAGAGATAAGGCAGACGTTGTTCAAAATAAGACATATTTAACATGTTCTAATTGTGTAGACTTCTTGTAAATTAAGTAGAATAATGCAGGTGTTTAACAATAATTTAACTCTTGATGAATTTTACGCTATCAAGAGTTAAAGATCTAATAAGGGTCCATTTGGTTACCAACTCTCCATCATTTAGCTGGGGACCACCTGGAACCCCCTCAAGGACCACTGGTTGAAAACCACTGCACTGGACCAAAAGGGATATCCCAATGGACCGGGGGGAGATGTTAGACTGTTTTGAGGCTCTGAGCTAACCTGACTCCACCAGCTGGTGGCAGCAGTGAGATCCTCCTCCTGCTCCCATCCGGTCCCTCTCGGGCAGAGACGATGCTCTCCGGACCATTTCTGACCGGAGACATATGCGGGATCAACGCGATACTGATGACGTATTGAAGCACTGCCACAGTGCAAATGTAAACACAACCTAATAACAAGACTACAACTCGAAATTATTATGGAGATATCATCACTTTTTGTCATCGTTTCTGCTTGAGAGAGAGACCAGATCCAGGCAGGAGGAGGGGACTTGTGAACTCAATACAATACTGCCGCAATCTGGCGTCGGAGTCAGGTTAGCTCTGAGCCACTCTCTGCTTAGCGTCTAGACGCCCAGCTGCTTGTTGAGGCGGCTCAGTGCGTCCCCGACGATGTCCAGGTCGTGCCTCAGCTCTTCCACCACGCTGTTGATGCTGGGCGTGTCCTTCAGAACGTCCACGCTCTGCGTGTACGGGTTGTAGCGCACCGTGAATGGACGCCGGATGGTCTTGGCGAACTCCCTGGAACACGCACGCACATACGCACATACGCGCGCACGCACACACACACACACACACACACACACACAATTTAATTTACAATTTATAGTCAGGAAATATCATCAGAATAACATCAAATCTGGGAATATCTTACCAAGAATTCTCTTCATCAATGTGTTTGTAAAGGTGTCTATACTAACATATCCCACATTGGTTTCTATTCAACGACCCTATAGGGGAATTTTTGACAGCTGCTGAAAGTTGGGGTACCATCGACAACCAATATAAGGCAAATGTTCTAAATGTCATTATGCTTTAAGTAGCATGTGACGTGTCAAACTAGGGGGTTTTCATGATTCTGAATCCATTCCAAGCATTCGTTTTGCACGAAAAACACTCCTTGGGCTAAAAACAGCCTCATCTGTCCATCGGACCAAACACATGCATCCCAGAATTTCAGAGTGATTTTGATGCCCGTTGATGAATCGTCCAGCCCTCTCACCTCATCTGGGCCTTGAACCTTAGCGGCATAACCTCATCTTGACCTTTAGCGACCTAACCTCACCTTGACCTTGACCTTCAGTGGCCTCACCTCATCTTGACCTTTAGTGACCTCACCTCATCTTGACCTTGGCCTCCTCGAAGCTGTCGGAGACAAAGTAGACGTCCTGGAAGGTGGTGATGATGCACTCCTGCCTGCAGGTCACCTTGGGGTCAAAGGGCACGGTCCTGGCGTTGCCAGAGAGCGCGTGCTGCAGAGAGACCAACATGCCTTTTCCGTTAAAACACTTTGACTACTGAACCCGAGTTACTCGAGTAAATTGACTGTAGAACACTTCCCCTGCGGTGCGCGAGTTGCCCGAGTTATGTTTTCATTGTTTAATCCGAGTTTCTAAATCAGCTTTAAGTCATATACGGGCAATCCCACCGGACAGAGTGGGATAGGAGATGCGTTTTGATGACGTCATCTCAAAAAGGTCCGTCGCTCCGGCACGCAAAGAAGGGTTATGGGAAATGGAGTCCCAATTCATTACAACGGAGGAGGGGGTGGAACAGTGCAGACGTTGGCAAACTCCTTGTTTAAAAGTGCTATGCGGCCGGCAAAGGTTGATTTTCATGACAAGCAACTACTCACTTCAAAGGTAACTTAAAACACGGCAGTGAAACCTGAAACTCGATCGTTGAATCCCGCCTTTAAAACTGTTAAATACTCTTGAGTAAAAGTATCAAATACTGCAATATAGAAATATTACGTTGCATTTCCGGAATTCAAAAAGTACAAGTCTGGCGTCCAAATGTACTTAAAGGTATCAAACGTAAAATAACTCATTATGCAGAATTTTTGTGATAAAAGAAAATCTACAAAGTAACTAGTAACTAAAGTTTTTCAAATGAATGTAGTGGAGTAAAAATACAATATTTGCCTATGAGATGTAGTGGAGTAGAAGTAAAAGTATTGTAAATTGAAAATACTCAAATAAAGTACAACTACGTCAAAAGTATACAGTAGGCTACTTAGTACTTTCCACAGTACTTTCCAGAGGTTGGCTACTACACTTTGGGACAAAATACTCAAATGGTTTGCAGCTTTCTTCTCTGAACGTATATAAGAACAAATTGAAGGTTGTTCTGATTGACCAGATCATGTATCACTGTAGATAACCAATTATTCTAATGTATTCCTAAACAACGAAATCATGTTTTTGTTTTGTGGAAATTATATAATTGTTTACAATCATTGTTTTTAATATATCTTACGTAGGTAGAGGACCCTTTTCTACATTCTTGTATGTCTTATTGTATTGTTTTTATACTGTGCTAAATATAAATCAAATCAAAATCACATGCAACAAAAAATCTGCAGTTGTGCATTATGGGTGCATGCTGTATGTGTATGTGTGCGTGTCCGTGTGTGTGTGTGCGTGTGTGTGTGTGCGCGTGCGTGCATGTTTTTCAGCTGTCTTTTAAATGTGTTCACCTTCAGTTCGCTGATGGAGGACAGCAGACCAGCTCCGTACGCACGCAGTACTCCCTCCTGTTTGCATAGACCAAACTCCACCGTGAAGAAATAACACTGAAATTATAAGATAATATAAGTTCAGTCAGACAACTCACGAATAGATTTAACCCAAATTTATTATAGAATGAGAATACAAGTGTGCATATGATATTCATCTTGGCGTTCGGCCCTGCTGCATTTTCTCCCTGCTCGGCACGATTAAACACCATCATATAACAATTTACAATTTAGGCATTTAGCAGACGGTCTTGATCCAGAGCGACTTACATCAAGCAAAACTAAAGCATGGCATACATCACATATATAAAAAGTTATCATGAATCATGTATAAACTAAGAACGTAACAGTGGAGTATCTATGTCAACTATACATACTATACTATATTATATATTATACAATATACATGTTTAGCTACTATAAAGTGCTATGACTACTACGTGCTGTCTACGTAACAAGCTATCTAAAATACTAAGTCTACATAAAGTGCTATCTAAGGGTCGGTGGCCAATTACATATAATCACCACTGATTACAGAAACATAGGTATTTCATTTTAATGTTGACGTCAGGCCTAAATGGGTTAAGGGGGCAGAAGCATACAGAACTAGGGTTAGGCTAAAGGCTCATACATAGTCTGGATTTTCGGTGGTGGGGTGACCACCGAACTACAACATGACGTCACTGAGCCGCGGTGAAGAGCAAACCACCGCCAACCGCTACAGCCCTTCTCTCTGTTTTTACTCACCACCGCTCAACGTTATTTCAGCTCCGGTGGTCAGCTCACCACCGGAGTGGTGGTCACCTCACCACCGAAAATCCAGACTATGACTAGGCCTTTAGGCTCATTAGGTCCACTGACTGGCAAAGCCTGAAGGAGAGCCTTTTGCGGCGGTCCTGGACAACCGACTCAAGGCCGGCCACTACACTCTCTGTGGTGGTGTGGAACGCATGCGTGTGCCGAATTGAAAGTCGGCGGGGAAATGGTTCTCGAGTTATGTGGATTACAGACATACACAGACACACACAGAGACGTGGTGCATTTATTAACGATTAACGTTTCGACACGGAGTGGTCATGCGTTGTTGTGTTTTCACCTACATGTTTACTGTTGAGCTACAACGGAGATTCAGTTCAGTTTCATGCAGTACCTCTTGTCGACCACTAGGTGTCCTACCAGACCACATGTCTCAATAGAAGAGAGACTGACTACAACCAAGTGCTCTGTCTGTCTGTCTGTCTGTCTGTCTGTCTGTCTGTCTGTCTGTCTGTCTGTCTGTCTGTCTGTCTGTCTGTCTGTCTGTCTGTCTGTCTGTCTGTCTGTCTGTCTGTCTGTCTGTCGTATAAGTGTACTGTACGGAATTCAATCAATCAATCAATCAATCAATAAATCAATCAATCATCGTTGAAGGGGAAGTCTATGGTCTTGTAATGTATATCTTAGAGCACTTCAAACAAACAGAGTGGACTTTTATGGACTTTTAATGTATCTTTGCAGCAGTAAACGTATGACATGTCATGTGGTACACCATGAATTCCAATGACGTGACGTGAACTTCCATGAGCGTGCTGCAGTTCCACTTTTGGCCAGTAGGTACTAGTGGCAGCTTCAACACATGGTCAGCCCTTCTGGGGGCTAGGGTGGGACGGAGGGGAGCGGGCCGGGGGTCGACATATACAGTATGCCCTTACTGGTCTGCATTCACATTCAAGATACCTGCCTGGTGTCTGAACACATGCAGCTTTGATGGATGTGTTCTGCCCCCCAACAAACAAAAAATGTTTGGTCAAACCGTTGGTCTTCCATTGGAAATGCATTGGAGCGGCCATTAAACGCAGACGAGACACAAGACAGACACAAAAGACAGTTTTCTTGAATGACTTTGAACAGAGACGTGCAGAGAAATCCCGTAAGAGGGCACTTTTGGACAAAAACAGCGAACATAGCAGATCTACAAGCTCTCAACGCGTCGCGCTGCGACACGTTGCGAGCTTGTAGATCAGCGGGGCGCAACCCAGCACTCTTTAGCTAGTGGAGATGCGGCCTAAGGAAGGCCCACATTGAACTGAATTAAGGAATCAAATAAATTGTAAAAGACTCACCGTGGCCAGTTTTTGGACGGAGTCGTCCGAGGCTCCCAGCGACGCCAGACCGATCTCCTGGGAGAACTGTGCAAAGCTGGGCTCGGCCAGCAGGGGGACGTGACCCAGGAGCTCATGACACGTGTCCCTGAGAATATATTAACTCTTATTAGGGTGTATTTAAAATGAATATACCTCGTATTGTTATCACAACGTGAGACTCTGAACAACAGCCGGTGAAAGAAACCACACACAGTATTTTGTCATTGTAACATGCGGTTACGGATATTTGGTTCTTCAAAATAAGGGTTGCACGCGATAAAACATTGGCATTTGGCAACGCGCGATAGATAGATTAATTAACTTTAGGTTAGTATTAGTCCCTGAACATGGACGATATGTTATCGCTTATTGTTAGGGTGTATTTAAAATAAATATAACTCTTATTATTAAGTCATATTTAAATAAATATGCCTCTTATAATAAGGACATATTTACATACATAATACATGTTATCATTAGGACATACTTCAAACCTACATTGCTTTAGCATTGTTTGTCCCCCAGGGGGCACTGGTTCTCAAACATTCTTAATTTCAAGGAGCTCCAGTTTTAATATGCATTTGGGACTGTGGGGGTGTAACACATGGAACCAAATTGACCCTTACAGGACTGTAACTCTGAGAATGTAACACATGGCACCACATGGACCCTTACAGCTCTGTAACTCTGAGTGTATAAATGGCACCAAATGGACCCTTACAGCTCTGTAACTTTGAGAGTGCAACACATGGAAGTAAATGGACCCTTACAGGTCTGTAACTCTGAGCGTGTACCCTTAAAGGACAACTTTAGTTTTTTCAACCAAGGTTCATGTTTTAGGTTGTCATTAGAGAAAGTAAAAGGTGAGAGTTAATTTTCTTTCATTTGCTGCTTTCTTTCGTTTTGGGAATTTTAGCAGTTTTTGACAGGGGGGCGGGGGCATTCGAGCATGGGGCTAAATATGTATTTTTTTTACAACATAATATGGCATTTTTTTTATTAGTATTTACTATAGTCCTAATAAACCCCAAGAAATTACATCTGGCCACAAAAGATCACAGGATCTATTGAATGTGACAAACTGACATATTGAGCCTATACACACAGTATAAGCCTTGCAGTAGGCTACCTTTACATTCAGTACATCCTGTGATCTTCTGTGGCCAGATGTAATTGCCTGGGGTTTATTAGGACTATAGTAAATAATACAAAAATAAATCACCATAAAATTTGGTAAAAAATACATATTTAGCCCCATGCTCGAATGCCCCCGCCCCCCTGTCAAAAAGAGCTAAAATCCCTAAAACGAAAGAAAGCAGCAAATGAAAAAAATTAACACTCATCTTTTACTTTCTCTAATAACAACCTAAAACATGAACCTTGGTTGAAAAAAACTAAAGTTGTCCTTTAAGGTTCCATTTGTACACTTCCAGAGTTCCAATTGGTGTTAATTTATAGAGTTACAGACCTGTAAGGGTCCATTTGGTTCCCAACTATCAATCATTTAGCTGGAGACCCCCTGGGCGACACCACTTTGAGAAGAACCATTGCCCATCAAACCAAATCAAATCAAATCAAACGTTGCCATATTCATAATGTCACTTACGGCTCCGGGGTGTACAGTGGATCGGAGCTGTGCCTCACATACTGGGTGCAGTGGAAAACACGGAAGGCCAATCCGGCCAGGAAGTCTCGAGGTGATAGGTAACCCGCTACCGGTCTGATGGTGAATCCGGTCCGTTCTAAATAACACAATGCAGACCATACATGATGAGTGAAGCCATTAAAGGGATATTGCACTTTATTTTAATCGTCGTCTACTCAGGCAGGCTTTCGATCGGGATCTCTGACGACTCCTACTGTCCTCCTAATACGTGAGGGGGCCACACGCACGCACGCACACATGCACGCACGCACGCACGGCCTACACACACTAAACTGGGCATAGAAAATAAACACGGCCCCCTCACATATTAGGAGGTATCAGTATGAGTCACCAGAACCAAGATCATGCAGCCAGTGCCAGCGTTTTCACTAAACTCTCCAGACCCAACAGAACTGTGTGTGTGTGTGTGTGTGTGTGTGTGTGTGTGTGTGTGTGTGTGTGTGTGTGTGTGTGTGTGTGTGTGTGTGTGTGTGTGTGTGTGTGTGTGTATGTAGTTAGTAGCAGTACTTGCGTGCTCTGCTTGCGCACAAGTAGGCCATGCATGGCCTACTTGTGTGCAAGGCGCAAGTTGGCACCTCGACAGAGTGCATTTCAAGTTGGCAGTTTGTGTTACCCAAAAACGCTGTCTGGGAACAGAAAGCAGAGCCAAATTAATTTGTTTAAGATCTATAATATCAGACTGTACCAGTGTTGATTTTGACAGCAAATTTAGATTTTAGTTTTGATCATAGTCTTTTGAATAGTTTTCATTTAGTTTTAGTCACATTTTAGTCACCTGGAATGTTTTAGTTGATTTAGTCAACTAAAATGTATTTTGGTGGGCCTTGATTTTATACACTTGCCGATAAATAGCCGATCTATACAAGCTCACAACCAAGTGTAAAATGACTTGTGTCTTCTACTTATACTGGATCTCTTGTCCACTAGTCATTTCCTAACATTTTACTCTAGTTTTTATTTGTCGTTTATTTGTTGTTCGTCATAGTATTAGTCGACGAAGTCAACACTGGACTGGACCTGGTTAGGTTGAATCATTTTAGATCAGTTTATTTTCGGGTGAACTCTTCTTCGGAAGTCCTAGGATAAACTCACAGGTTGCGGAAGAGCGCCCTCTATCGCAAAACACTGAAAACGCAAGCATGGCGTACGACATGGCGGTTTGTGCGTTGGACGGAAATGACAAATGCAGACGTGCCATTTGAGAAGTTCACACGCCATTGGCAAGACAGTGGATTGTCAGTCAATTGTCGGAAGGTTATCAGTGAAGAAGGAGGGAATTTGCAAAGGCGTTGTTTGTAATACTTTGTAAATGTCTCTGCCTTGCATGGTTTCCCCAGCCATCGGCGTATGAGGAACGTGAATGTGAAGAATATGAATGAATGAGTTAAGTCAGTTTTTTTTAACCCCGACGTCGAAATTAAAAAAAGATCTTCTAAATCCCAACAGTTTTCTGAAATACCCATGTTACTATTTTAGGTTTAGGTTTATTTATTTAGCATGTAGTACAAAAAATAGACAATAACATATCAAAGGACAAAAATACAATGCAAGGAAGGGAAGAAGCCAGAAGGCTTATTTTGAATCCTTTCCTGTAGGAAGAGGTCATGGGTTTAAAAGATTAAAAGTTCATAAAGAACAGTACATAAGTCTACTAGTACAGAAGTCTACTATATCAAGTGGTGCTCAATATGTCATGTCAAGGACCACCAGAATTATATGTAATTGGCCGCCGAACCCCATCTGAAAATATGTTTGTTCCAGGGATCCCCCCAGAAGCAAAGATTTGAGTTAAAAACGTTTGCTGTAAAATAATATATTTTCAAGGATTTGCGCCACATTTTCACGTTTTCGCAAAAATAGCAGACCTACAAGCTCGTAGCACGGCACTCGGTGCCGCGCTATGAGCTTGTAGATCTGCTATTTTTCAATAGCTAAAGTATAACATAATGCTTAAAACACCAAAAGGGGTTCCCGTACAGAATGGGTTAAGTCAACGTTTTGTTTGTTTTTTTAACCGTGCGGTCAGCGTGACCTCTGACCTCGGAGGAAGCGAGACACGTCCTCCAGCTGCGGGATGTTGTCCTCCCTGCAGTGGCAGTGCTCCGCCAGCAGGGGCAGGTTCTTCATGTACTCGCGGCAGGCGTGCGTGGGATAGAGTTTGCCGAGCTCCCGGTAGACCACGCCCCACGTCCTCACCTCCTCCTCCGTGAACTCGATGCGCGGGATGGGGTCGCCGCTGCAAGCCAGGAAGCAGACATTATTATAGTCAGCAATGGAACTTACTGGAACTTAAGTGGTTTAAGCCACAGGGCCCGCAGCCTATCCAGGGCCCTGTTGTGCGAGACTAGCCTATTTCAATTAGGTACAGCTGTTGCTTCCGTCAAAACCGTATTCATATGGGTCACCAATTTGTAACGCAACACAGGAACCCCAGCTAGTGTATATAGTGTTTTTGGTCATCCAACAGTTTCTTAACCGCTCAGTGGGAGGACACTCAAAAATAGCAGATCTAGCGTCGGAGAATAGCCTTATAACGAAAAAAGCGGTATAACGTTTTTTTCACGTGTCACTGTTGCACAGCCTAACACCTACGCACGCACGCACGCACGCACGCACGCACGCACGCACGCACGCACACACAAAGGCCAGGGATGAGGGCTTGTACAGTACAGTACAGCACAAATACAGTACAGCACCACTCACTTCAGACGGGTCTGATTTTTGGCGATGAGACTACTAAAAGAACGCAGTACAGTTTAACCTGGGACTTGTCTAAAGGGTCTATAGCTGTTTAACTGAAGTGACATTGATGACTAGTCATTTGTTAGACCACCTCCCACGGGGCAGCACACCTAAACCTAACCTTAACCCATGTCTAACCAATGACTAGTCTAAACTAAGTATGCACCCCGTATTACAATATTCTGACTGAGGCACGGCCTGGACTTGCTTCAAGGCACCCACTTTGAGAAGTCCTGGTATATATTCTGATATATTCTGTTTTATGTCACTTTGTGATTATGCCTGAAGAAGGTCAGTATAGACCGAAAGCTTGCTAAATAAATACATTGATTGTGCAACAGATCTGAGCTTCCCTTTATTTTTCAGAAGTCCTGGTATAGAAAGCACGTTGGAAAATGAGCTATACATCTAAATGTCCAGAGAGGTTAAGTTCATGGCTTACTATTTGTAGTTCATAGCGAGGTCAGCGAAATGCTTTCTCCTTCTCCGGTAGACGTTGTCCTTGAATCCCTGGAAATAGAACACATTATAGGACAGGATTATTAGGATATAAACATCCCTGGAATATACAGTATAGCACATAGAAGGACAGGATATGACATCACACGACAGAACTAGAGTTAGGGTTAGGGGGCCAGAAGCATACCTAGGGTTAGGATGACCCATTCAACGTTTATGTTATACTATAAAAATTGCAGATCTACAAGCTCATAGCTACGAGCTTGTGGGTCTGCTATTTTTTTTAAATCTTGAAAATGTGTTGCAAATCGTTGAATAATGAATATATATTCTTTCAGAGCGAACGTTTTTAACTAAAATCTTTGCTTCAGAGGGGTCCCTGTAACAACATATTTTCAGATGGGGGTCGGTGGCCAATTACATATAACCTTGACATGAAATATTGAGCACCACTGATTACAGAAACATAGGTATTTCAGAAAACTGTCAGGAGGGGCAGAAGCATACAGAACTAGGGTTAGGCTAAAGGCTCATACATAGTCTGGATTTTCGGTGGTGGGGTGACCACCGAACTACAACATGACATCACAAGCCGCGGTAAAGAGCTAACCACCGCCACCGCCACAGCCCGTCTCTCTGTTTTTACTCACCACCGCTCAACGTTATTTCAGCTCCGGTGGTCAGCTCACCACTGGAGCGGTGGTCACCTCACCACCGAACATCCAGACTATGAATAGGCCTTCAGGGGTAGATCGCCATACGTACCGGGTGGTCGGCGTCTAAAGCCGATCCGTACATCAGAACGCGGTTCGCGCATTTATCCAAGTCTGAGATCTTCTTGGGGAACCAGGGAACGCTGTCCATGTCTGCAAAACACAACCAGCAGACAGGAGTTAGTCTACGTCTAAGGCTTTGTTTTTGTCTTTACTTGCGTAAGCACAGTAAAGAGTAAAGACTCATTCACACTTGCATGTGGTTGTAAAAGGCATGAGTAGCAAAATGCTTGCTGTACTTAGCAGAGGATATTCAGATGATATATAGCAGTGGTTCTCAAAGTGGGGTCCGGGGACCCCCAGGGGTCCTTGGTGGAGTTCCAGGGGGTCCCCAGCTAAAGGATAGTTTTGAAAAAAAATGGACCCATCAGGGTCCATTTGGTTCCAAACTATCCTTTGTACACTCTATCAAACTATCATTTGTACACTATCAGAGTTAAATTGACAGTGATTGTCCAATATAAATTGGGGGTCCCAGAGATAGAGATGCCATTACATGGGGGTCTGTAGGTCCTTGGAATAAAACGGGTTGAGAATCTCTGCTAGAGCCGTAAAATTCTTCTCTTATGGGGGTCCCTGGCAAATATTTTCAAATGGGGGTCCGCGGGCTAATGAGTCTCAATGTGGGGGTCCTTGACATGAACAGGTTTGGGAAACACTGATATATAGGCCTATAGGTCTTTACTGGTACTGGACTTCACATGTAAAACTGACACGGCACACTTCAAAGGCTTCTAATAGCTGCAGGGGATATTGGTTATCAGGCACAGCAGGTGCAAATAATCCTAATCAGTAGCTGTTCTTTCACATACAATACACTCTTATTTACAATATATACGTATCCAGAACCAGGCCTGGACTGGCCACTAAAAAAAGAAAAAAGTTTTGCGACCCAATTGAAACTTCCCGTGACCCAGTCTTCGGGAAACAGTGGTCTCTAGTGTGCACCCCTTGTGGTGCGTGAGCGCCTTCTAGGTTGTGCACAACATGAAAAGTGTAATGGTGGTGCTATGGTTTTATTTTAAATATATTAACATATTTTGCCAATATATGGCAAGTAATACAGGATATATCCTTTGCATATATTATGCCATTATGCAGGTTCATATATGTGGATAGCTTATAGCTTATGCAATTTATATTTCCATGTGGGGGTTGGTTGGGAGGTAACAGGGGGGTGCATGGCCTTTTGGGAACCGCTGGTCTCTACGGTACCTTGGTGGTCCGGCAGACAGGAGTTGTCGTGCGGCGGTCTCTCCATGTCGACGATGTTCACGTGTTTGTGCAGCAGCTGGATGATCTCGTTCAGCTGCTCGTGGTTGCTGTCCACGTCCACGAAGATCTCGAACTCTGAGTTACGACGCTTGGACTGCCTGGACTCGATGTGGACCAGGTTCACATGATTCTCCTGCAACGGACAGGAGGGTACAACTATAGGGTCTTCAACGGACAGGAGGGTACAACTATAGGGTCTTCAACGGACAAGAGGGTACAACTATAGGGTTCTCAACGAACAGGAGGGTACAACTATATGGTTCCACAATTCCATGCTGTATTGATGTTGGCACCATTAGGAGAGACAACAGGCAAACGTTGATCAAAATAATATTTCTTCTACTATTATCTATTTATTGTGTAGACCAGTGGTCCGGTGACCACCAGTGGTCCTTGAGGGGGTTCCAGGTTGTCCCCGGCTAAATGATGGAGAGTTGGTAACCAAATGGACCCAGATAGAGCTTTAACTCTTGAGGAGGTTGGAATTAGTCTTTAGACGTGGGGTCTGAGAGTCTAAATGTCATCAAATGGCGGTCCTCCGTAGCTCAAATGCAGAATAAATAATGGACCTTGATATGACAAGGGTTGAAAAGCACTGATCTATGGTAATGACGGTTGTGTGTCTCACTTGGAACAGTTTGAGGGCCTTCACGAGTCCTCCCACTTCGTTCTTGAGGGAGAAGACGATGGCAGCGCGGCCTTTCTCCGGCGACGATGTGTTTTTCTCGCCGTTCTCCTCGATTTTAGTGAAGGTGGATTTATTGATCTGGAATTAGAGGTGATTACACCATTATGACATGTTATAAATATATAACAAATTAACAATATATGTGTTAGCCTCTAACATATTTCAGCATCGGACAGAGACAGCCACTAACTGACTGACGCATTGTTTCCCAAACAGTGGCTCTACCCATTTGTGTGTTTTTATCCTCAAATGAAAAAGACTAAATAAAGAATTGTATACATTTTAAAACAAACAGACTAACAAACAAGCAATACCATAAATACATAATAAAAAGTAATACTTAACCCATTCTGAACGGGAAGTCGGGAACCCATTTTGGTGTTAGCATTATGTTATGCTTTACCTATTGAAATATAGCAGATCTACAACCTCATAGCGCGCCACCGAGTGGCGCGCTACGAGCTTGTAGGTCTGCTTTTTTTATTTTATCGAAGAACCACTGACATAGCTTTTTCAGAAAACTGTCAGGATGTAGAAGACATTTTTAGAATCTGATCTCAGGTCAGAATGGGTTAAGAAGTAATGTCTTTCAGCACTGTGGACAGCGACAGACAGCCTCTATACGGTGTTTCAGCACTGTGGACAGCGACAGACAGCCTCTATACGGTGTTTCAGCACTGTGGACAGCGACAGACAGCCTCTATACGGTGTTTCAGCACTGTGGACAGCGACAGACAGCCTCTGTACTGTGTTTCAGCACTGTGGACAGCGACAGACAGCCTCCATACTGTGTTTCAGCACTGTGGACAGCGACAGACAGCCTCCATACTGTGCTTCAGCACTGTGGACAGCGACAGACAGCCTCCATACTGTGTTTCAGCACTGTGGACAGCGACAGACAGCCTCTATAATGTGTTTCAGCACTGCGGACAGCGACAGACAGCCTCTATACTGTGTTTCAGCACTGTGGACAGCGACAGACAGCCTCTGTACTGTGTTTCAGCACTGTGGACAGCGACAGACAGCCTCTGTACTGTGTTTCAGCACTGTGGACAGCGACAGACAGCCTCTATAATGTGTTTCAGCACTGTGGACAGCGACAGACAGCCTCTGTACTGTGTTTCAGCACTGCGGACAGGGACAGACAGCCTCTGTACTGTGTTTCAGCACTGTGGACAGCGACATACAGCCTCTGTACTGTGTTTCAGCACTGTGGACAGCGACAGACAGCCTCTGTCGACATCAGAGGGTATAATTGTTGGTTCAGCTCCAGAATAATCACGTTACGTCATCCGTGAACGACTTTGAAGTGAAACGACTGCAGTCCATCCAAGATGCACTGGTTTAAGCTCGTGGTGTGATGTGGTCGATGAATTGAATCCATCATAGGACCACAATGGAAACGATATCCCATGGACATTTGTTTTGTGTTATCCTTCTGCAGCCTTATACTGTCTGACTGTATGTTTACATTCCTGACTAATAAAGTATCCAATCAAATCACGTGTTTTGTATTTAAATATATTTTTTTGCGTATTAATCTGCTGTTCTACTATTTACACAATGCTTATACTTCTGCCTATTCAGGGAATCTGAATAGAATGAATAACACCTCGGCAAATACTTCCCTTTCTCACTGGCAATGTTCTGACAATCTACTGAATTAATTGACAATGGCAGAGAACAATATTTGCCTCTGATATGTAGTGGAGTAGAAGTAAAAGTATATTGGAAATAGTCCATGAAGGTTTAACCCACTGATTAATTGGAATGACTTTTCATTTCCACGTGGCATGTGTACAGTACAGTAACACACACTAACCACTTCAGCCCTGTTTAACCCTGTAAAACCCGGATTAATTTATACTTGCAAACCTACTAGCCTACTTTTTACTACTAGGACTTATCAGAGGAAATTATGTAAAATTATTAAAATAATAATAATACATAATAATTTACATTTGGGGGATATCTTTCACAATAATAAATAAAACATGTTCTAGACATTCTAATGATCACAAAAAAAACATATATTACAGTTATTTTACTTACTTTTATTAGGGTTAAAGGTCAAAGGTCCATAGATTTTTTATTTGTGTGAATTTCAGCCTCTGTGGGGGGTATTTATATGCAAATATCATGACCAATGGCATTGCAATGGCATTGCAATGAACATCAATGATGCCATTTAGGTGAAAAATAACATAAAAAATATATATTAATGAATTAAAACCTCTTCTGTTTGGGTTGTATGTAGCTAATAAAACCTCTTCTGTTTGGGTTGTATGTAGCTAATACCTATTATGTTTGGGTCGTATGTAGCTAATAAAACCTCTTCTGTGTGGGTTGTATGTAGCTAATACCTATTATGTTTGTGTCGTACGTAGCTAATAAAACCTCTTCTGTTTGGGTTGTATGTAGCTAATAAAACCTCTTCTGTGTGGGTTGTATGTAGCTAATACCTATTATGTTTGTGTCGTACGTAGCTAATAAAACCTCTTCTGTTTGGGTTGTATGTAGCTAATAAAACCTCTTCTGTTTGGGTTGTATGTAGCTATTAAAACCTCTTCTGTTTGGGTTGTATGTAGCTATTAAAACCTCTTCTGTTTGGGTTGTATGTAGCTAATACCTATTATGTTTGGGTCGTATGTAGCTAATAAAACCTCTTCTGTTTGGGTTGTATGTAGCTAATACCTATTATGTTTGGGTTGTATGTAGCTAATAAAACCTCTTCTGTTTGGGTTGTATGTAGCTAATACCTATTATGTTTGGGTCGTATGTAGCTAATAAAAACCAGACAATAAATTTCAGATGTCCTCCTCCTGTTTTTCCCTCTTTCTTTTAACTTTCTTTATATGACGATTTCCTGTTTTACACCTTCTGATGGATTGAAAATGGAGGACCCTGATGTAAACAAGTCTTAGTGCATTCATGCTTGGTTTTTGTCCTCAAAGTAGCAGGGTTTTTTATATTGACTTTCGTTTGAATTGTAGCCTACCCATTCTACAAACTGTGAAAAAAAAATGCTGTAAGGGAAGACAGTGTGCGGTATTCCAGTATTCCATACCAGTTTCTTTTTTTGTTGATTGATTGACGTTTTTATTAACAGTTTGCAGAATGACAGTATATTTCAAGTACAACTCAATATACAAAAACTGTTAACACGACCTAATAAAGCACTACACTTGTTTACAAGAGGGTCCACACCGTATAGGTGTGCATAAGGACGTTGTTTCTACTACATGTGAAATAAAACATTTCACTCACTCAGTCACTCAATCAAAAGTCTCACCTCGTAGTTGAGCAGTTTGTCCTCCAGGGCGATGTTGATGGAATCAAAAGATCGTCCTCTGCGTGGTCCCTCCGTCCGGTTGGAGAACATGCTGTAGACGTATGGAAATGATGTCTATACTTGTTGTTAACGTATACTTTCCTCTAACCACATACAGCTGCTGCTGTTGTACCCGTTCTACTCTGTCTGTCTGTCCGTGAGAGCAGCTATTTAACCTGTCTGTCTGTCTGTCTGTCTGTCTGTCTGTCTGTCTGTCTGTCTGTCTGTCTGTCTGTCTGTCTGTCTGTCTGTCTGTCTGTCTGTCTGGTCTGTCTGTCAGGCTGCCTGCCTGTCTGCCTGCCTGCCTGCCTGCCTGCCTGCAATGTGAGCTGCTATTTAAGCTCAGTTGAGGGGGGGGGGGGGGGGGGGGGGGGCAGGAAGAGAGGGGGAGGGAGTGGGGCAGGGGGGCAGGAAACAATCTGATGGAAAAAATAGAGAGAGAGAGAGAGAGAGAGAGAGAGAGAGAGAGAGAGAGAGAGAGAGACAGAGAGAGAGAGAGAGAGGAGGGGGGGGAGAGAGATAGAGACAGAGGAGGGGGGGGAGAGAGATAGAGAGAGAGAGAGGTTGATTTGTTTGCAAATATATGACCATATCTTTTTTGGACAACAGTTTGGGCAACTCCAAAGCAAACTCCACATGCCCCAACATTGCATTTACCTGCCAAATAGTGTCAACCCTTTACCCCTGTGTCAGATCGCTGGTTAGACTGGCATATTTGCAGATAGCGATATGACCCGATATGACCAAATTAAGGGCCGATTCGATACTTTTCCGATACCGATAAAGTATCGGAGCATTTCCACTAAACAGTTTATCCTATACTGCAGGGGTTCTCAACCCGTGGGCCGTGACCCCTCGGGGGTCGCCAAATTATTTTGGGGGGTCCCCAAATTATTTTCAAAAAAGTATAATATATATATATATATATATATATATATATATATATATTGCAACTGAATGGCTGGAAAGTGGAAATGAAGAGTTTTACATATAGTACACATAGTACATGCATACACCTTCCCTAATGATTATATCTGGTTTCAGTATTTATTTATGGTGTATTGTCTCTATTATTAAGGTTATTGTAGCAGTCAATTTATATTGGGGGTCGGGAGGGGGCGGGGCGGGGGTCCCGAGACATTGCCAAAGCATTTCCGGGGGTCCCCGGCCAAAAACGTTGAGAACCCTGCTCTACTAGACAGCAACTGCTACACTAAACTGCCTGCAATAAAAAGAAAACACACACGCAATCAAATAACAATCTTGACTTTGACACTAGTCATTCCACTGTAATTGTTCCCTAGAATGAAAGACTCTACTGTTTGTTAACATTTTGCTGGCAGTAAAAGATTAGGTCGTGTGTGTGTGTGTGTGTACTTAAGATTGCAGGACAGTTATTGAGCTAGTTTATGGACCAGACAGTGTTTACTTTGCTCTGCCTAATTCACGTCTCGTCTCACACTTCACACAAGTTGCTCAGGATGAGAGCGTCTGATCAATCCTTAACCATCGAACACGAAGCATCCTTTTTGTCACAGCAGATATATTTTACCTAATGTAAAATATTCCATCAAAAAATACTTCAAATTATATTGAAATACAGCAATACATGGCAACTTGAGGAACTCAATATGTCTATACTACTACTATATCTATTCAATATGATTTTTCACAAAATAAACGAAAAATAGATAGCACGGGGGGCCCTATCATGTGGGTATTATTTTAAATATATCCCTAAAACATGTGAGAATGGTAAAAAAAAAAAAAAACATTTCTCTATCACTCCGTCACTAAACACGGGTGGTATTCCCCCCAACACCTGTCTGTAGAAAAACAAACAGGGATGTGGGCAGGGAAACACACTTCTATGATGCCACTGAGCATCATGAAGGGATAGGCTACTGAAAGACCCACCCACCTCAGACATTGTGCAACATTATGAACTGTGCGTGTGTGTGTGTGCGTGTGCGTGTGCGTGCATGCGCGTGTGTGTGCGTGTGCATGTTTACATCCATGCATGCGTGCGTATGTGTCAGTGGCACAGTACATGTGTGTGTGTGTGTCAGTGACACACACGCATGTACGTGTTCGTCACTCAGTCAACACAGTACATGCGTGTGTGTCACTGACACATGTACATTTTGGTTGTTTTGTTTTGTCACTGTCACTCAGATGTGAAGCATGTTGTGATCATAACACAGTCGCTGTATTAAAGGCGTTGACCTCATCGTTCTCTGTGTTTACGACTCATGTAAACCCCGTCAGGGCAAGAAGCTGACAAGACAGCGACGTCACCGCTCAGGTTGTAAAACAGCGACGTCACCGCTCAGGTTGTAAAACCTACGACAAGACAGCGACGTCACTGCTCAGGTTGTAAAACCTACGACAAGACAGCGATGTCACCGCTCTGGTTGTAAAACCTACGACAAGACAGCGACGTCACCGCTCTGGTTGTAAAACCTACGACAAGACAGAGATGTCAACGCTCAGGTTGTAAAACCTACGACAAGACAGCGAGTCACTGCTCAGGTTGTAAAACCTACAACAAGACAGCGACGTCACCGCTCATGTTGTAAAACCTACGACAAGACAGCGACGTCACCGCTCATGTTGTAAAACCTACGACAAGACAGCGACGTCACGGCTCAGGTTGTAAAACCTACTACAAGACAGCGACGTCACTGCTCAGGTTGTAAAACCTCCTACAAGACAGCGACGTCACCACTCAGGTTGTAAAACCTACGACAAGACAGCGACGTCACTGCTCAGGTTGTAAAACCTACGACAAGACAGCGATGTAACCGCTCAGGTTGTAAAACCTACGACAAGACAGCGACGTCACCGCTCAGGTTGTAAAACCTACGACAAGACAGCGACGTCACCGCTCATGTTGTAAAACCTACGTTAAGACAGCGGCGTCACCGCTCAGGTTGTAAAGCGTTTATTAAAACACAGATGGTTACACATGACACCGATCGATCATCCCCTGTAGACATATCGCTTTTTTAACCTCTTGCCATCAGGACAAAGATACAGAACCTGGCCGTGGAAAGAGGTCAGTTTTAGTACGAGTTCTGTCCCCTCAGCCATTAAACAAACTGCCCCGCGGATAGGATGGTTCTGCATGAACACAGTGTGGGGACCTCATGTTTTTGTATTGTCTTGGTGTAATGTACTGTTGTTTTGTCGTAGCTGTTGAACCACAACCAACCAACCATATACAATAAAGATTATTATTATTATTATTATTATTATTATTACAATTATTATTATCTTAAAACCTCTGATGGTTTGACAAAAAATATATATGTTTAGTGTTCTACAATTCACAATTTCGGCATTTAGCAGACACACTTAATCCAGAACGATTCACAGTAACCAAGCACAACACATGCATAACACATAGTCCTCAATAATCATACTGTAGGTAAACTAAGAACCTAATCCAGTGCAATATAATTAAACTGCATACCATATGGATTACTATGTCTTCATAGAATTCTATCAAAAAACTTGCATTAGTTGAGCCATGAACCTTGAGCCTTGAGACAAGAAGTCTACACAATTAGAGATTGTCAATTTGTTTTGTTTTTATCAATATTTGCCTGTTATCTCTCCTAATGGTATACCAATATCAATACAGCATGGAATTGTGCACAAAATAGAGCCTAACGGTAACAAAATCTCATCAAACGGTGGTCTAAATGCAGAATACATAACGGACCTTGATAGGAAAAAGGTTGAAATTAACTCGATCATACTACAGCATCGCATGATGCAGCCATCATGCAGGCATCATGTTTTGAGCTTGTCAATCTGCTATTTTTTTATTTGAATCGTGAAGAGTAACAATGTATGACACTATGAGTATGAGCTTTCTACCTGTCACATAAACCAGTGGTTCCCACACTTTTTCATGTCAAGGACGACCAAATTGACACTAATTATAGCCCACAGACCCCCATTTGAAAACTATGAGTATGAGGTTTCTACCTGTCACTGTCACATAAACCAGTGATTCTCAACCCGTTTAATGTCAAGGACCCCCCAGTTTGACATGCATTAGTCTACGGAACCCCATTTAATGGCATTTCTATCTCTGGGACCCCAATTTATATTGTAAAAACAACATTAATTCACCTCAGTTAATCTCAGACACTGAGAGTGTATACACATGGAACCAAATTTGGTTCCATGTGTACACTCTCAGAGTTACAGACCCATAAGGGTCCATTTGGTTCCAAACTATCAGTTTAGCTGGTGGACCCCACTTTGGGAACTACTGACATAAACTGCACGGTGCCACACCGAGCTATGTTTGCGCTGATGCTGCTGCTGGAAGCATGAGTGACTCATGACGGATGTCAACGTAAGCAACGGGAGACGGGAATAGACAGAGGCACAGGCATACGGCCATTAAAGAGTGAAGTAGTACGGTACATAGATTGCGCAAACATATACACGCAGGGGTGGCAAAAAGGTAGATCACGTCACCATCTACCAGTAGATCACAAAGGCTGTGCATGTGCACGAGGGCCGGTGCACGCAAAATGTAATTTATTTCAGCTTCCTTTGCTGGGGGGGGGGGGTATCTGCCTGGTGACAACGTGACATGATTGATTGATTGATTGATTGATTGATTGATTGATTGATTGATTGAAGCCATGAAGGGCCTGTCAGCTCAAAGCCATGCTGTGGCACATCAACTGTCAGTAGCATAACTTTTTTCCCCCGCCTCCATTTAGTCTGTTTGTTGTGAGAGAGTGAGAGACAGACGGCCAGCTCTCAGCATGTTCGCTACTACGTGGCATATTTGTAAAGCTATAATGCTTTCAGATACATATTTTATAGCGTGCTGATTACGTTTAAAATGAGTAATACATTGTCCGGATGTCATCTTGAATGAGATTTAAAAAAAAAACGTTAGCTCTGGTCATCAAAATCAGCTGTGTTTGAAGGAATGTACAACAATGGGAATCAAACAGGTGAAAGAAATCAAGACTCATTTTGTATTCATGCGACTCGACACGTCATCATCAAGCGTCACGCTAATTCAAATTGGATTTCTATGGACTTGGAAATGGAAATGTTCCCATTGTTTTGGCATAGATCATTGTACCGTATACTATGACATGATGTGATATGATGACCACGGATATGCTCTAAAAGTGTGAAAACTTTTTTTTATTTCACTACTATCGCATCTGACCCAAAACCAACACACCGGAACCATGAACCAGGTTTGCCCATGAGGGACATTTATTACAGCTTTTTCACTCTACATAGGAAATCAACTTCTTCAACGAGGTAAGTAGGGGTGTAACGATATAGTAACTGCATCGAAAAATCTACTTTAATTTCAAGAATCAAAGTATATCGAAATGAAAACAGCAACATTGACTATGTATCGTATCGTTTTGCAATGGAAATAATCGGTATCGAATCGCAATTCATCGATTGTATCAATACTACATTTTTGTGTGTGGTATTTAGACATTTTTAGAAGAAAAATGAAAAAGAGGGGTTTAATTACATAATTAAAAAATATATCAATGTAATTTTAAATAGTTACTGTATCAATTTCAAATCATTGAATCGTATCATATCGCCATAACGAACCAATATCGTTTTTTCACTTAAAATAAACGATTTCTTGTCCATATAGGTCCAAAGTTGACGTGTAGAAGTTTTTGTGCATTTTGATCAAAGATCCTGGGAGTAGATACATTTTAACTGTTTATCACATTTTAACTGTTTATCATATAATTTAAAATGGCAGGTGATCTAAAGGTCAGAGGTCAAAAGTCAGAACACGAAAGTTGTTCGGCATGAGGAGAAAGTGTCAGTGCCAACGGCCAAGCGGTTCATGAGCTATGCACGTTCAAAGCATTTTCAATTGAGCGCTATAGCGCCACCATTTGGCCAATCGCCATAGTCAACGTTTGGCAGGGCCCTCTACCAGATTACCGCGTTTCGCGAAAACCGACTGCACCGTTCAGCCAGAACTGCTATTTTTGGCAGAAGACGAAGGAGAAGAACAAGAACAAGAAAAAAAAAGACAAAAACAATAAGTGACCACTTCGTGACTTCTTGGTCCCTTAAAAATAATAAGAAGAAGAATGTGCTGTGGGATGTACTGTGGTTTCATTTCACACTCTCAATAGTTGTATCTCTCCATCATTTAGCTGAGGGACCACCTGGAACCCCCTCAAGGACCACTGGCGGTCCCCGGACCACTGGTTGAAAACCCGTTAGGGAGACCCCACACTACATACTATACACACTATTTAGCACTTGAGTGCTTTGAGTGTCTGTGAGGTCTGTGAGGTCTTTCTGGACCTGAGAGCCTTTGAGATTTTGAAGTAGATTATCTATAAAAAAAAAACACGTGCACAGCATCATGGTCTTGTAGATCAGCTATTTTATTTTACAAAGACATTTAGTGTGGCTCATTAGAATAAATAAAGTATAAACTCTGGGCTTTGTTGGGTAGTTGCTCCACACTACTCTGTAATAACTCACAGGGTCGCCACATTTCATACCATGTTAAATCGCGTTTCGACAGATGAAGTACATGCATGTGTCACCGACAATGTTGAGGAAGGCCATACAGGCCGAAACGCATACGTTTTTCCTTCTCGGAGGTGAATCAAATCATGTAAAAGGACATACAATGAGTGCTGGCATTTCCTTCACCTCAACCGACACGAATACATACATGTGTCACGGACACGCACATCATACATGTGTCACCGTGATACGTATACATACATGTACATACACGTACATACATGTGACAAGTATACATGTGTCACAGACACATACATGTGCAAGCAGCACACGCATGTGCGTGGTATACCGGATGGCCTGTGTGTCACTACCGGATGGCCTGTGTGTCACGCTGCAGCGCTGGGTGACACACACACACACACACACACACACACACACCACCAGGACCCAGCGAAGGGCACTTCCCTGGTCAGTGTGTGTGTGTGTGGAGACAGATAAAACTGTGTTTTCATTCAAACGGAATTCCACGTATACAGTACAGCTGTATTGTTGCTGTTTATTATGATTCTGCGAAACAACATACGCACATCCATTCAGTATGGAAGCAGCAGGCTCAGGCAGGCAGGCGGGCGGACAGTCAGGCAGACAGACAACTCTACTGGCAAACATCCTGTTGAGTGTTTTGACATTAAGCTTGATGTGAACACTCACCAATACAGTGAGCAGTCAGCCGCACGGGGGGGGACACGTGCACGTGATGCCCACAGGCACACATGGTTGTCCATGCGCACACAATTACAAATGCACACACAATTACACATGCACACACAATTACACATGCACACACAATGCGCATGCTGCACACACAATTACACATGCATACACAATACACGTGCATATACACAAGACACATAAACCGCAACATTTCATGCACAACACGCAGATACTCTTCAAACTTCACCCATTTTGCAAAGAAATAAAAATATGTTAATGACGTTTAGAGGATTTAGAACACTATCCTGGGGGTCTTTATGTGTGTTAATATGTGGTTTTAGATATGTTAGATTTTAGCAGTGAGCCCAGTGTCTCTGATGTCATGGACACTGGGCTCACTTACTTCCACTTACTTCCTTGTCTCAGCCCTCCCCTTATCCACAAGGAGGAGCAGTGGACCAAAGCATTATGGGAATTGTATTCCAGGAAGGACTTATTTTATTACTTATAATGTTCAAGTACTTTTTCCACCACTGGTGCCACGGCACTAGCCCTGAAACTTGACTGACATGACGCAACTGAAGCCAGTTTTAAGCAATCGCTACATTTACATTGAAAACGTGTACATAAACATTCAGTTTGCCACGGGTGATAGAGATTTGCTGGTACAGCGATTAGCTATTGCTGTATTACGCGTTGTTTAATAAGTTATTTTTTATCCCCGGCTATATTTTCTCAAACGGGGTCGGTTGGGAAAACTCATAGTTGCACACCAGGAGCGCAGCATTCGCCAATTAGTTTGTTATTGGCACTCCTCAATTTACAATTTTCAATTTAGCAGACACTCTTAATCCAGAGCGACTTACAATAAGCAAGTAAGAACTCCTCCTGACCGATAGGGGTTTTAATACCTAAAGAACTGCTCAGATAAAAATGCCTTTTAATAAACAACACGGAATGCAGCAGTGCTAATCGCTGTACCAGCAAATTTCTAACATAGTAACACCCTAATCGGCCCATGTGGTGAGTACTTTATATTTGAAATCAGAATATGTACACGTACACGTTTTCAATGTAAATGCAGCGATCACGTAAAGTTAAGCCATGACGCTCATACACCTAAAAAAAAAAGACATGACAAAGCAAAGCAGAATGTAGATAAGGAAGAAAATTACAAATAATATAATCTGCCACCAAAAAAACGTTTGTGCAATGTCTACTTAATTTCCATTCAATAATCTGTACGATATTAAGTCATTGACAGAATTCCGATTGTTCACATGAAAGAGACTATACCGGTATATTGTTTGAACAGTGAATTATTCTGGGAAGTGTGTGTGTGTGTGTATAGGTCTAAATAAAGATACATTTTCCCTCTCACTTCCTGTATATCCCAACGCCAGATTTCGTGCTCCGAAAACAGACGATCTGCAAGCTCACGCCGCGTCTCAGACGCGACACGGCGTGAGCTTGCGGATCGGCTCTGGTGGTGTGCACGTGGCGGCGTCGTGCACGCAGCAGGCTTTTTAAGGGTAATGAGCTGTGTGGTGTTCTTTCATTGGAGAACAAACAGAGACATATGCCGGCCGGGCCCCGCGTGATGACAGCCCTCTGTGTACACAGCAGCTCAGCTGAACACCTGCCAAACCCACAACCAAACAGCACTGTTTTGTTTTGTTTTTTGTACAAAGATATCTCAACGGGACTGCCATATCTATGACCATATGCAGACCATCTTGCCGGCAAGGTGGTAACTATAGTGCAACTTAATTCCCATTGACAGCCCATTCATCCGAAACAGAGAAGTCCCTATCTGATTGTGTTAAACGACGTCAAACTCACTCATGGTGAAGTACATCTTGATGATGTCATCAAGATGTACTGAACATAGAATGGGGGGGGGACTTTTTTAATTATTTCCACACATACAGCTCTAAGGTATATTAATGACATATTAAAATGTTGAAAATGAGTGGAATTCCCCTTTAGTTAACATATTTTTTTATGGAATTGATATTCTTTGGAAAACATTTTTTAATGTCCTTATATATATATATATATGCAAAACTCTGAATATTTTGCTTTTTATTTTTATTTTTTAAGTAACACACAAACGTTGCACAAACGTTTTTTGGTGGCAGATATTATTTGTAATTTGCTTCCTTATCTCTCTCTCTCTGTTTTTATTATCGTGAGATTGATGGCTTCCATTTTCGCATTGCAACTTTTCAGGAATAGAAAGCCTGCAGTGTCTATTAGCTTGGATTCCCCATCGAGGATGTCACTGGTGGACGGGTTTCTGAACTGCCCACAGGCCTCCCATGAGAGACAGACAGTTTTTTGGCTTTTTCTGCCTTTATTGATAGGTTGAAATTAGACTGACAGGAAATGGGGGAGAGAGATGGGGGGAGAAGACGCGCGACAAAGGCCGTCGGGATCGGGAGTCGAACCGGCGGCACGCCGCCGGGCTGGCCTATACGTGCCTGTGAGGACCAATTAAATGGAGATTATGTTGTAAAGTGGTCCTTTGTATAATCGGTGACTCATCTACAAACGGTGGGAATTAAGGAAGTCGCTTCCGTTGCGTTTCACCATGTTGTCGCGGCGACGCGACAGCACGGGAGCAGAGAGGCAGATAAACGTCAGCCAATCAGAAAAGGGGCATGAACAGGAACAACAGGAAGGAACAGGAAGGAAGGAAGTGTTTATATATACTGTACATCCCCGGACGGAGGAAAGGAAAGCCTCATTGTCTGGGTGTTGACGCAGAGCTGTGACACCACAGAGCTCAGGAAATTAACTGAAAGACGCTCTGACATCACCGGAGCCATGAGTCATGGCTCCGTGACCAGATGTCAGGCGTCGCACAAATTGACAACCTTGTGACTGGCATTAGTGTATAGGGTTATGTTTTAGTGTATTAGTGTATGTACAGAAGGGTTACTAACCCTTCTGTGTGGAGTTTTCATGTTCTCCCCGTGTCCCCTAGGGTAGGTACCCTCACATGTTCTCCCCGTGTCCCCTAGGGTAGGTACCCTCACATGTTCTCCCCGTGTCCCCTAGGGTAGATACCCTCACATGTTCTCCCCGTGTCCCCTAGGGTAGGTACCCTCACATGTTCTCCCCGTGTCCCCTAGGGTAGGTAGTACCCTCACATGTTCTCCCCGTGTCCCCTAGCGTAGGTACCTTCACATGTTCTCCCCGTGGCCCGTGGCCCCTAGGGTAGGTACCCTCACAAAAAAACATACAGTAATCCTGGTCTCTATACTGCCTCCCCCTGGCCAGCCGGGGCACCTGATGGAGGGGAAAGAAACTGGTCGGAATAACGTGTTCCTTCCATGCGCTACGTCCGGCCGGGGAAATCCCTCCCTGTCAGGTGATAAGAAGCAGCTTGGACTCCTCATGCATCGAAGGAAGCATGATGTCAGTCCGCTGTCCCCCCAGGTTGGCAGAGGAAGTGTAGCGCCCAGGATTACAGATAATTGACACTGGGTGAAAAAATGGGTTGCAAAATCCTGGGATAAATAATATAAAAAAAAACTGTGTATGTTTATGTTGCAGAATACAGTTTTGTGAAGATTCTTGTAAACCATGTTTTGTTTCCTTTCTATGGACCCTATAGGACACCTAAAACAAACACCTAAAACAGACAATATTTACCATTAACATCCTATATAAGGCAAAATAAATCTAAACTTTTAAGTAACATGTGGCATTATGAAACTAGGGGGTTTTCACGATTCTGAATCCGTTCCAAGCATTAGTTTTGCGCAAAAAAAACGCTCCTTGGACAAAAAACGGCCATATACCTACTTGCCCAAATGTGCTGACCTCATCACATTTGTGATGACAAAGTCAAAGTCGTACGATTAGTCACACACGTTACCGCAGTGAAATTTGTTCTCCGCATTTGACCCATGTCTTGGAGCAGCGTGCGCCGCGCTCGGGAATCATTAGTTGATTTGACCCCCAATATAAATCGGAGGTCCCAGAGATAGAAATGTCATTAAAATGGGCATCCGGTTGAGAATCACTGCTAGAGCCATACAATTCTTCTCAAGTGGGGGGTCGCTGGCATATATTTTTCAAATGGGGGTCCACGGGCTAATAAATGTAAATGTGGGGGTCCTTGACATGAAAAAAGTTTGGGAACCACTGGCACTGCCCGCCAGATTTAATTAATCTATTTATCGCACATTGCTTGGCATGGCTTAAAAACACAACTTGGAGTAAAAGAGACAACGAGATATAGCTATAGCTAAATCGGAGGTCCCAGAGATAGAAACCACTGGCACTGCCCGCCAGATTTAATTAATCTATTTATCGCACATTGCCACGTTTTTTTTTCGCTTTCAACCCTTATTTTGAAGAGCCAAATATCCGTAACCGGATGTTACAATGACATAATGTTGTGTGGTGTCTTCACCCGGATGTCATTGACCACCCACCTTCAGGAGGAAACAAACTGAAAGACAGGACCCTATATCTTACCCGTTATACCTAAACTTATTTTTACAATTTTTTACTATTTTAAAACATTTTAAAATAGTACAAATAGCCAATCTACAAGCTAACAACGTGTCGATCTACAGATTGGCTAGTTGAACTATTTTTTTAATGTTTTCAAATAGTAAAAAATGGAAAATAAGTTTAGGGATAAGGGGTGGCGCAAAATGGAGCCCAGGGGGGCCCACACATTTTCACCAATGAATTTCCAAAACTTTCACCCAATTTCCAGGCATAATAGAACAATCATTCAGCGCAATTATGAGCCTCTTACTCCTGTGTGCAATGGCCAAAGACAGCAAACGTATTGAAATTTGGGAGTACTTCAAAGAAAAAAAGTACAGTAGGCCTACTTGAGTAAATGTATTTAGTTACTTCCACCACTGTGTGCATACGTGACACCCTTCGCACGTACGATTGCTTCCTCGATCTCCTCTGAGCTCATGAGGTTGTAGGTCTGCTATTTTTTGAAAAATCGTGAAAAAGTGCCTGAAAGAATAACTCAAAACTTTGCTACTGCCACTGGTGGGGGGGGGGGGGGGGGGTCCCTGGAACAACATATTTTCAGAAGGGGGTTGGCGGCATATTACGTATAATTTTTGGGGTCCTTGACATGAAATGAGGTTTTTCAGAAAACATTACGTTTTAAAAAGATATATTTTTTAAAATTTCACCACATGGTGCTGTAAGCCAATAGGAAGGGGTTATTAAACCACTCTGAGTGGAGTCTCACAGGTAGCCTATGGCCCACATGGTGCTGTAAGCCAATAGGAAGGGGTTATTAAACCACTCTGAGTGGAGTCTCACAGGTAGCATATGGCCCACATGGTGCTGTAAGCCAATAGGAAGGGGTTATTAAACCACTCTGAGTGGAGTCTCACAGGTAGCCTATGGCCCACATGGTGCTGTAAGCCAATAGGAAGGGGATACTTCTCGTGTTATTTTAACTGGCTTAAAAACACAACTTGGAGTAAAAGAGACAACGAGATATAGCTATAGCTAAATCGGAGGTCCCAGAGATAGAAATGTCATTAAAATGGGCATCCGGTTGAGAATCACTGCTAGAGCCATACAATTCTTCTCAAGTGGGGGGTCGCTGGCATATATTTTTCAAATGGGGGTCCACGGGCTAATAAATGTAAATGTGGGGGTCCTTGACATGAAAAAAGTTTGGGAACCACTGGCACTGCCCGCCAGATTTAATTAATCTATTTATCGCACATTGCCACGTTTTTTTTTTCGCTTTCAACCCTTATTTTGAAGAGCCAAATATCCGTAACCGGATGTTACAATGACATAATGTTGTGTGGTGTCTTCACCCGGATGTCATTGACCACCCACCTTCAGGAGGAAACAAACTGAAAGACAGGACCCTATATCTTACCCGTTATACCTAAACTTATTTTTACAATTTTTTACTATTTTAAAACATTTTAAAATAGTACAAATAGCCAATCTACAAGCTAACAACGTGTCGATCTACAGATTGGCTAGTTGAACTATTTTTTTAATGTTTTCAAATAGTAAAAAATGGAAAATAAGTTTAGGGATAAGGGGTGGCGCAAAATGGAGCCCAGGGGGGCCCACACATTTTCACCAATGAATTTCCAAAACTTTCACCCAATTTCCAGGCATAATAGAACAATCATTCAGCGCAATTATGAGCCTCTTACTCCTGTGTGCAATGGCCAAAGACAGCAAACGTATTGAAATTTGGGAGTAGGCCTACTTCAAAGAAAAAAAGTACAGTAGGCCTACTTGAGTAAATGTATTTAATTACTTCCACCACTGTGTGCATACGTGACACCCTTCGCACGTACGATTGCTTCCTCGATCTCCTCTGAGAGAGAAGCGCTTGGCAACCACCCTCCATCTGCGTATACCGCCTCTGCGCTCTTTGTGCGGGGCTAACAGCCGTGACGTAAAGATACCACCCTCCATCTACGCCAGGGGTGGGCAACTGGCGGCCTGGGGGCCACATGCGGCACCCACCTTCACTTAATGCGGCCCGCATGTTAATATCAGAATACTGATATAGTATTGATTTCAGCTGTTACAATTCCAAACCCGCTTTAATTAATTCATGACAGTATTAAATGACTAGTACTTAATGACTAGTATTTGTTAGTCTTTTTGTGTCCAATGTAGTTATGTTAACAGTTCATAAAGTTAACATAACTATAACTAAATGCATTTGAAATTCAATAAAAAGGTTACTTTTCAGGATTCCAATTC
This sequence comes from Protomyctophum parallelum, assembly GCF_964188405.1. Lineage (NCBI taxonomy): Eukaryota > Metazoa > Chordata > Actinopteri > Myctophiformes > Myctophidae > Protomyctophum > Protomyctophum parallelum. Next base: position 48,285,678 of record NC_139700.1, read on the forward strand.
AAAAATAGCAAAAATAGCCGTTCTACAAGCTCAAAGCGCGTCGCGCTTTGAGCTTGTAGATCGGTTATTTTTGCTACGACAGTAGCCTAATATGCACTGTGGCCCTCTGGAGTGAGTCGGAAATATATTGGCCCTCGCCATCGTCAAAGTTGCACCACCCCTGATCTATGCAGTGTGGAAGTCAAGTGGAAGTAGATTTTAACAGAAGTTTGCAGGAGAGCAACACCATCAAACAAACAGACTTGGAACTCAGGTTTACATGACAATAATCCAACAAAGAACACAACCAAACATAGGGCTTAAATAGGCACAAGATTAACAGGATTAACAGGTGAACTCAAATCAAATCAACACAAGGATTGGCTGGGGGGAAAACAAGACACAGGTGAAACAGATAACCGAAAATCAGGGAAGGCGAGACAAGGCAGGACTACAAACAGACAGGAAACGCAAAGCCTCACTTCAAAATAAGATTCAAGAACACCGTAGCATGACTTCAGAATACGGACGGAAGATCCTGACACTGACTGTCGTAAAACGATACAAAGTCACCTCCCTGACAATATCGCAGAGACAGTTTGTTTATTTTTGGACCACAATTCTTATAATAATATGAGATGATTTTAAAATGTTAGTTTCCACAGTTAATTTATCATTCCTTTTCATTTTTATAATAAATAGTTCAGGCCCTCTCACTATAGGACTATCGTCAACTATAAGAACACCAAGCCTTATTAACTCTGAAATTATGAATTCTGAAACCAAACCTGTTGTGTGATTGCTGCATTTACAACACGGCAGCAGATCTGAAGAGATTTGGCCTGACAAGAATGTCCATAATAAAACCATTTGAGCCACAAATAGAAGTGTGTTGTCGGTGAAACTTTAAAAAGCAAATCAGGTCACTTAACCCATTTAGACCTGAGGCAGATGTTTTTGGTGCTCAGTGGTGCTCACTGCTTATCCTTTTTCATATCAAGTACCACCAGAATTATCTGTATTCGGGGCCGCAGACCCCCCATCTGAACATATATTGTTCCAGGGACCTCCCAAGAAGCGTAAAAAATGTTCACTGTGTATTATATTCAAAAGATTTGCGCCACATTTTAACAAATTTTCAAAAATAGCACATCTACAAGCTCGTAGATCTGCTATTTTTCAACAGCTGAAGTTCAAAATAGTGGTTAAAAGCTATAAGGCGACACAGATGCGTTGCCGTCATAAATGCGTTAACCTATTTAGGCCTGACGTCAAAAAAAAAAAAAAATCTATATCAGTCGTTCTCAATATGTCATGTCATGGACCACAAAAATGATATGTAATTGGCCACCGACCCCCATGTGAAAATATGTTGTTCAAGGGACCCTTCAGAAGCAAAGATTTGAGTTAAAAACGTTCTGAAAGAATATATATATTCAAAGATTTGCGCCACATTTCCGAGATTTTTCAAAAATAGCAAACCTACAAGCTTGTATAGCACGGCACTCGGTGCCGCACTATGAGCTTGTAGATTTGCTATTTTTCAATAGCTAAACACCAAAAGGGGTCCCCCGCCCAGAATGGGTTAAGGAACGCCAAAGCCCTCTGGCAGCGGAAAGCAAACGGACCAGGCATAAACAGCTGCCAATAAGCATCAATCAACATCATCGACGACATCAAAACCAGCTGCCATTAAGCATCAACATCAACGACATCCGCAGAACATACGCTCATCTGTAACCTTGATTAAATACGTTGTCGTTTGACGAGTTGTCCTCGTGCCCCAGTGGTGGAACGTAATTAAGTGACCTTTTATTTATTTATTTATTTTAATTGCCTCAACGTTATTTTGTTTCTGTTTGTTTGTTTGTCTGATGTATATGTGTGTATATTTTATATTATTGTATTTTATATGTGTGTTCTCTGCCTTGTAAAGCACTTTGCGATGCATTTCTGGCATGAAAGGTGCTATATATAAATAAAGTTTATTATTATTATTATTATTAAGTCATTATGTTGTGCTTTAGCTATTGAAAAATAGCAGATATACAAGCTCATGAGGTTGTAGGTCTGCTATTTTTTGAAAAATCGTGAAAAAGTGCCTGAAAAAATAACTCAAATCTTTGCTACTGCCACTGGTGGGGGGGGGGGGGGGGGGTCCCTGGAACAACATATTTTCAGAAGGGGGTTGGCGGCATATTACATATAATTTTTGGGGTCCTTGACATGAAATGAGGTTTTTCAGAAAACATTACGTTTTAAAAAGATATTTTTTTAAAATTTCACCACATGGTGCTGTAAGCCAATAGGAAGGGGTTATTAAACCACTCTGAGTGGAGTCTCACAGGTAGCATATGGCCCACATGGTGCTGTAAGCCAATAGGAAGGGGTTATTAAACCACTCTGAGTGGAGTCTCACAGGTAGCCTATGGCCCACATGGTGCTGTAAGCCAATAGGAAGGGGATACTCCTCGTGTTATTTTAACTGGCTTAAAAACACAACTTGGAGTAAAAGAGACAACGAGATATAGCTTGACGACAGCAAGAAAGCCAACTATTAAGGGAACTAACTATTAGGGCATTTTGGCGGAACACTGAACACGACAGGGTTTGTCAGGGCAAACGGTATAAACATCTGAGCCGTCGTCTGTATCTCCTCTGATGCACGCAGACAGGAGCACGCTTCAAGGCAGTCAGGGGAGCGTCACCACGCAGACAGGAGCATGCTTCAAGGCAGACAGGGAGCGTCAGGCTGCTAAGCGGTGAGCAGCCTGGCAAAGCACCCACGTCACCCCCAGGGGCGACAAAGACAGAACCACGTCACCCCAGGGCCTCCAAGACAGCTTTCAAAAGGCCAGGTCTAATCATCGTCATCATCATCATCATCATCATCGTCAACACATTCCCAACTGGACAGTAGGACAAAGGACGTTTTAATGGAAAACAGTGGATTAAGAACCTCAACACGGATTCTCCTGGAAGTTTAAAAGTTGTTTTGATTTTATACCAAAACTCCACAGCCATATACATGCTAAACACAGCCAACAATCAATGGCATTCAGACTTTAAATATACAGTAGGGGACAAAGAAGGACACGAAGCAAGAGTGTACAGTGCACTGAAGTCCCTTCAGTCAACCCCCGCCACACTTGGCCCTCTCTCTCTCTCTCACTCACTGCCTTGCTCTCTCCCACAATGTTAATGTTAAGTTAGTAAAGTTACACCTATTTTATGTAAATAACATGGTAAAATGTGCAGCATTGGGAGGTAAAGCGGAGACACTTTCATTGTGAAGGGACGACAGGATGAGGATAGATAGATAGATAGATAGATAGATAGATAGATAGATAGATAGATAGATAGATAGATAGATAGATAGATAGATAGATAGATAGATAGATAGATAGATAGATTCTTTATTTTTGTGTCATGCACCAAAGGCGCCTAGCCCACATGGACTTACAGGACACACCATATCATTGCTTCAATATTGCATTGTGTACAATAAATGGGTTTGTTTTGTTGTTGTTGTTTTTTTTACACAAACAAAACATTCTGCCTTCTTTCCCACGCTTTGCATAAAAAGTCTGCTAAAGCAAAAATACCTTTCCCAAAACAAAATTCCAGTTTTTCATAGTCCTCTAACCAGAAAAATGTTAGCACAAATGATTGTCATTTTACAAAATAATACATGTCTTAATTCTTCATATAATGGGCAGTAAAACAAAAAATGAATTTCATTTTCAATTTCTTTCAAACTGAGGAAAGGTGTTGTTGCTAATTGTCGAGAGTAATGGCTGCGTGTGATATTGAACAGTCAAACTATTCGTATCAATATACGGCTGTATCAACAAAATAATGATGTCATAGGTATATGGGGGCCTCATATTTGGTCTTGAAACGGGCCTCCAGATTCCTAAGGCCGCCCCTGTGCATATTAACGGGTACTTTTACTTTATATTGTGAAGTATATCTTGATGGCAATACTTTTGCACGTGTTTGCAACATTTTTAACGTATATAGCCTCGGCCATATGTAGTTCCATCCCAAAGGCTTACGTTACCAGTCGACTATAGAGCCATAGGCAAGTAGTAACGCAGCACCGTATAGTCTTTTGAATAGCCTATACCATTTTATTTAGTTTCAGTCCTATTTTTAGTCACCTGAAATGTTTTAGTTTTAGTCTTAGTTTGACTTTGTTGCCTCAATGACGTCGTAATGACTCATTTTTACACGCGACACGTTGTGAGCTCTAAGATCGTCTAATTTCAGCGTTTGCAACCCAAACATGGCCTGACTGTCTGTTTAAAATGTGGCATTACACTACGTATTTTTTTGCTAGTATTTTTACTCAAATACACATCCTTCTTCCATGAGCCTTGCGGAGATAGACTATAGGACACGCAGTCGTCATACAGTAACAGTACACACTTCATTTAATTTCCATTACAAAGCCTCTGCTCTCCATATGAAAACAAGCCTGTTAATTAAAAAGCTGCTATATTCAAGCAGCCTCTTGGAACGAGCCTCGCTGATGCCTGCGTGCGACGTGCGCATGCAGTTAACGCATTTTGACCTGGGAACGATTCTACAGATGTCTTCTAAAAGTTTTCTGAAACACCCTATGTTTCTATGTCAGTTGTTCTCAAACATTTTCATGTGAAGGACCCCCCCCCCCCCCAAGATTATATGTAATTGGACCCCCATCTGAAAATATGTTGGTCCAGGGTTGTTTTTTTTTTTGTTTTTTTTAAATAGCAGACCTACAAGCTTGTAGTGCCGCGCTATGAGCTTGTAGGTCTGCTATTTTTCAATAGCTAAAGTATAACATAATGCTTTAAAACACCAAAAGGGGTTAAGCCACGGTGCACTAGCTAGCTGCCGCGATGGGCCACGGACGGATGGACAGACGGACGGACGGACGGACGGACGCATTTGGAAACCAAATGAGCTCATTGTTGTTGCCTGGGCCATTTGCTTCTTTCATCTGCAGATCATTGTCCTGTTTTTTTTCCCCCTCTTCTAGTGACTGTTTTGTTCAGTCCTTTGATTAAAGCACTCAGGGCCTGGTCCATTACTCATCTGCTTGGACAGGTTCAGTGGTGGAAAGCAATCAAGTACATTTACTCAAGTATACGGTACCTAAAGGTAGGGTAAGGGTTAACCCATTCAGAACGGGATCCCCTTTTGGTGTTTAGTTACAGGCCACATTGTGTGGCCTGTAAAAACTCCAAGAAAACGAACACATTTGCAAGTGCAGTTACTAACAAACAATACACTATCAGACAATTTGTGAATTGTACTTCTTCTAATGTAGTCTACATGATTTCCTGCAAATGCAATCTACAGTATGTATAGGCAAAACATCCAGGGCAGCACGCACACGCATCATAGAACACATGAGTGCCATCAGATGCAAGGACAACAAATCTCATGCCGCAAGACATTGTGTGTGTGTGTGTGTGTGTGTGTGTGTGTGTGTGTGTGTGTGTGTGTGTGTGTGTGTGTGTGTGTGTGTGTGTGTGTGTGTGTGTGTGTGTGTGTGTGTGTGTGTGTGTGTGTGTGTGTGTGTGTGTGTGTGTGTGTGTGTGTCAGGATGCAGAGTGTTTTGAAGCCCCAAAAAAGTCACAGCAAAAGAGGGCAGATTTCAAAGTATTAAATAAAGAAGAAGGCAAGTCTTACACTGGAATTGCTGGCAGAAAATGACAAACTAGTCAAACAGGAACAACAGGAAAACAGGAACGACATCAAACAATGAGTGTTTGCATGCTTTGCAAAATGTCCAGTCTTATAGGGAGCAGGTTGATTGGCAAAGTGTTCACAGGTTAGCTGATGAGAGAGTTGGAGACAGGTGTGTAAATGGGACAATAGATATAAAAAAAATCACACCCGTGTGAACTGAGTGGTGCAACTCCCCCCCCCCCTCCTCTCTCTCTCTCTCTCTCTCTCTCTCTCTCTCTCTCTCATTAGCAGGCAACAGTGCAGCAAATACTATCTCTCTCTCTCTGTTTCTCAAATCAAATCAAATCAAATGTATTTATATAGCACATTTAAAAACAACTCTCATTGTACCAAAGTGCTTCACAAATGCAATACAATACAATACAATACAATACAAATTATACAATACAATACAGTGCAGAAGACGTCAATAATAAAACTACAGGCATATAGGACAGAATAATCTAAAAGGAAAGGTGCAGGATCATGTCGGTGGTGCAAAGGCTTGTGAATATAAAAATGTTTTAAGTTGTGATTCAAAAGACTCAACGGAGGGCGCAGACCTAACTAATGCTGTTCCACAGAGTGGGGGCTGAGACAGCAAAGTCGCGGTCGCCCCTGAGCCTCTTCTTTGTGAGCGGAACCCCTATGAGACCCCTGTCTGCTGACCTGAGGGTCCTGGTAGAGGGGGGGATAGGATAGGAGGTCGGTGATGTAGGAGGGGGCCAGCCCATTGAGGGCTTTGTACACAAAAAGGAGGGTTTTGAACTGTATTCTGAACCGGACCGGCAGCCAGCGGAGAGAGGCCAGGACAGGGGTGATGTGGTCTCTCCTCCTGGTGCCGGTCAGGAGTCTGGCTGCTGCATTTTGGACAAGTTGCAGACGGGACAGGGATGATTGACTAATCCCAGTGTAGAGGGCATTACAGTATAGTCTAACCGGGATGATATCAGTGCGTGGATGACTATTTCAAGGTCGTGTGTGGAGAGAAATGGTTTGATTTTGGAGATGGAGCGGAGGTTTCTGGCACAACAGCGCCCCCTACTGGTACGGTAGTCATAGTCATACTAGCCTGACCTAAGCAGAGACATTTCTGGTCTAGAGGGGCGGGTCGCGCCTCAGAAATGCGCGCACCCTGATTGGATCTCATCGATCTGTCCGTCACCCCCGGCCCCTCCTCTCCCCCCTAGTGCAGTGCTACGTCACATCATTTAGAGCGACGCCCACCCAGAAGGGTTGACTCCCACTTTTAGACTGGTTCAGCCCACGGCTTTTTCCAGGCTTTCATCTTTCGCGCAGACGAAATGAAAGCCTGGGTATCGAGGCTATAGTCATACTGGTGCTCATGAACCAACACATACATAGGCACACACACAGGTGCACATGGACATTGCTGTTCCTTGGAGGGGTTGCACCACTCAAAAATAGATGCCTCATTGGCCGCTGCAGTTCGTTGGAAGAGGAAGTACGCCGGAAGTGTGGAAGGCACGTTACGTCACGCTGCCACTCAAGTGATTACTAGTGGCCAATCACAGCGCATCTTTTCCGGGACTTCATCAGACCCGAACATGCGCTCTGTGATGCACGCTCATGCTTCCGCGGGGCTTCGCAAGGAATCTCTGGAATGTTTCCCCCCCCCCCCCCTTGAGCACACGCTCCAGAGCCGGAAAGGGCGTCTACGTTTATATGTCTATGAATGGGACTGCAGTGTGGTGGAAATGAATTGTGGGAGTGGCCAGGGTGGAGAGATGGTCTGTGGAGTGACAGACCATGACAGTGTGTGTGTGTGCATTGTCCCTGTTTGTCTTATGTATTATAGGGCACAGGCTGCCCCGTGACAAAAAGCATGTAAAAAACGCAGTGGTGGAAAGTAACTATAAGTACTTTTACTTAAGTACTGTACTTAAGTACAATGTTGAGGTATTTGTACTTTACTTGAGTATTTCCAATTTCCAGTACTTTGACTTCTACTCCACTACATCTCGGTGCCAACATTTTTTCTTTTACTTTGCTACAATTATTTGAAAACTTTAGTTACTTTGGCGATTTTGATTAGAAAACATACATTAACCACTTCAACCCTATACATTATCATATACATTTGAAAATATCCGTGGCATACTATACCTAACAATGGATGCCAAAACAATGGGAACATTTGTGAATTTTGTGAATTATTATATGAAAAGTCCATAAAAATGAAATGGTAATAGAGGGTATGCGCATGCATAAAGTGAATGGGAAATCGAGTGGCAAATCGAGTGGAAAAGTGACTTGGCCAAGTGAGTCTAATGCCATTTAACGTTGTTTAATGCAAGATAGGACTTTTCTGTTTGGATGTACGTGCTATCAAGGCCAGAAAAGTAGTTTTTTGCCACTCACACTGCGTGAAAAGAGGAGTTAAGAGGAGTGCAGGCATAGCCTACAGCAATATACAGTAATATACAGGTGTGATGGTATACAATATTGGAGTTTACCGAAGTTTGTTGGAAAGTTTAATGGGAGTTTCCTGTAATTTACACATGCGTATTCCATGCTTTTTGCACAGTGTCAGTAGGTGCTCCCGCATAACCGACGTCATTTTGTAGTGCTACGTTACGTCCGGGTCCAAGTGGCACCAGCTCCCGTCCGCATCTCATTGTAAATAGAATATCTAAACGCGTGAATCTTTTTACAATTACGTTATTTTTCAGAAAGGAAGCCATTGAGGGTTAAAATGGGTCTTAATGCTTACAACTCGAGTAGAATTATTGATGTTTTGTACAAGTGTCCATGACAACAAAATATATGATGTGGAGACAATAAAGACTATTATTATCATTATTATTGAAGGTGGCAATTTGCTCGGTAAAATATTTCGGGGGCATATTTAGAATGTGTGCAGGCTTGAGTATGTTGAATCTAGTTTGCATTAATGAGGATTTAGTTGACACAATAAAATAAAATGGCGATAGTATTCCATGTGGGGCAGACGGCCTGTCACAGCCAGATTTGGGAGAGCAGCACAGCTTTGTTGTTGCGAGGAAAGCGGTAAAATTAGACTTTCGTGGTTGTTTTCGTCTCAGATTTAGTCCGACGGAGCGTCACAGTATAACTCTATGGGGACACAAAAGCGACACAAAACCAGGACATGGAAGTATCTCAGGAGGGGGCGCTCACGTCACAGCTAAAATACTGAATTGATGATGATGCACACGCATACCCTCTATTACTTTCTTTGACGTGTCGAGTCCAGCATAAACACAAAAATAAAGCTTGATTTCATTCACGTGTTCTATTCCCATTGCTGCGTGTCCGTCCAAACACGCGTGCACGTGTCACACATGCAGCGGCTCTACGTCCCATACCCTGGAGGGATGCGACGTTCTGATTGGTTAAAAGAAACACACAGCATTCCGTTTCAGTGTGAGTGAAACGGAAACTACAAAATGAAACTACAAAATAAAATGTGAAATTATAAAATAAAATGTCTGTATCTTCATTTCATGACGTCTTTAATCAATATAAAACATTAAAAGACATCCATGGCACTCAACAGATGGATTCGAAAACTCAATGTGTAATAAGTTACTACAGGACAGGGGTTCTCAGGGTCGTGACCCCTCGGGGGGTCGTCAATTTATTTTGGGGGGGTCCCCAGATTATTAAAAACATGCGTTCCGTATTTGTGTATGAAGCCTAAGGGCTCATATACAGATATCACATGCATTTTCTGTGTTCCGTCTGTGTTTAACGGCCGCCACAAAGCAATTCCAATGGGAGTCACATGGTTTGACCAAACATTTGTGTTTGATAGGCAGAACACAGCCATCAAACACAATTGACTCCCATTGCATTGTGGCGGTGATCCCCTTTCGTGGCTGGCGCGCACGCACACACACACACACACACACACACACACACACACACACACACACACACACACACACACACACACACACACACACACACACACACACACACACACACACACACACACACACACAGCAGTAGCCTATACTGTGTTGGAGGATTTGTGTCTCCAAGAAGGAGTAACAGCACCTCCCTGTGGACAGGAACAGAAATTACATTTAATACGTACATTTCACTTATACAGTAGCTAGGATAGGGGAGAACGGGGTAAGATGAACCACGTTTTGCTTAAGTTGTCCTGGAAGCAAGGCAAAATGAGATGGCAGTAAAATCTAATGATCTACCCATATTTCAGGATGTCTTCTATCAATTGAAATGATGAGTAAGCATCTATGACAAAGGGCCATGAAATATGACCTTTAAAAAAAAAAGTGGTAATGTGGCTCAATTTGCCCCAGGTAAGGGGTAAGTTGATCCAAGTCGAGGGGTAAGTTGAACCACATGATATTTGAATTTTAAAGCTTAAACTTGAGCAGATAATGTATTCACTTATCGATGATAATAATATAATAACAGGTTTCCCTTTTGCAAATAGTCTTATTTATTTGTTTATTTATTATTTAAACAATATTAAGACAATTAAATAAAGTTTGTTATTCAGAACCTTATATTTGCAATATTGTTAATAAAATATTGCAAACTACTCTTAAATGAGTATGTACTGTACATGCAAATTAAAGGTCATTGAGTATAATTAGTAGCAAAGACTTAAAGGGCAAGACCACTTTTTTAGAGGTTTGGGTTGTTTTCTTAGCTTATTATGGGCAAACTATTACATTCCATGAGTTATTTCGCTCCGTTGTGTTGTTTATTAGCAATTTAAGAAATAAAAAATAGGGTCCATTGACTTCCATTGTAGCGGGGAAACATCTGCAATGGGAGTACATGTCTCCCCCCTGCTCCGCTCCCTCCACTGGCTCCCGGTCGCTGCCCGCACAGAATACAAAACTCTGATGCTGGCATTCAAAGCAACCAAAGGTATGGCTCCCCCATATCTTACAAGTATGATTGAACCCTACAAACCCTCCCGCGCACTCAGATCAGCCAACGCAGGGAAACTGGAAGTACCCTCACTAAAAACGCCGGGACAACGCTCCACACGTCCCAAACTCTTCTCCCTTCTGGCTCCAAAACTGTGGAATGCACTTCCCATTGCAGTCAGAACTGCAGCATCACTCCCAATCTTCCGCCGTAGCCTGAAAACCCACCTTTTCAGACTCCATCATGGCCCATAGCACTTACCCTAACCCCTTAGATAGCATTTCTGTTGGCTTAGATAGCATTTGACACAGACTTATAGCATGTTATGTAGACAGCACTATAATTGTATTGTATATAGTCATAGCACGCCATAGTACATATGTATAGCATAGTAGTGAATATGTATAGTTTATTATGTATAGTGTATGTATAGTTTCATCATATAGATATTCCACTGTTACCTTCTTAGCTTACGCATGTTTCATGATAAATGCTTTTATGTGATGTATTCCCTGCTTTTGTTCTTGCTTAAATGTAAGTCGCTCTGGATTAAGAGCGTCTGCTAAATGCCTAAATTGTAAATTGTAAATTGTAAATCTCTCAAAGTCACTCTTTTAGCACATAAAGTCATAAACGAACGCAACAAAAGCTAATTCTGACAGTTTATGAAATGAGGAAAACTCATGCGGTTTTATTTTGAATAAACAAATCAAAGATCCGGTAGGTATGCCTACGCCGACCGAATCACTGCTGTTGATCTGATTAGACCAAAACTGTACACCACTTCCTTATTGGAAACGACGGGGACTAAAAACATACACAATGGACGTGTTTGAGGGAGACACTTTATAAGACACTTTAGAAGAAGTGTGTAAATTGTCTGTGTCTGGGATTGCTCATATGCGAGGCTGCAGCTGGGTGCATCTCAAACAGCGTGGAGACTTCTGTTTACAAACGAAACCTCGAAGTACTGCTTGAGTCTATCTCCGACTAAAATAGTAACTTTATAAATCTATCCTAAAAGCTTTTGTTGCGTTGGTTTATGTGCTAAAAGAGTCACTTTGAGAGCTGTTTCCCCGTTACAATGGAAGTCAATGAGCGACTATTTTTATTTCTTAAATTGCTAATAAACAACACAACAGAGTGAAATAGCTCCATGGAATGGAATAGTTTGCCCATAATAAGGTAAGAAAACAGCCCAAACCTCTCAAAAAGTGGTCTCACCCTTTAATAAAAATAATATGAATAGTGATTCCCATTGACTCAATTTACCCCTGGACATTGGTTAATTTTACCCCCAGCCTCCATTTTAGAAAACAATGACTAGAATAAGCTATACTTCAGACAATTTATTTGCTAAATGATTCACATGGTTCTATCCATTGGCAAGTCATCAATGTGTATGATATTACATTATAGACCTAGGTACAATTTGCTTATTATGTGTCGAAGTTTTACCGTTTTTTTTTGTAAAATTATGTTTTCTACTTTCCTCATGTGCTTCCCAACTTCACAGCCAGGTGTAAATGATGGATGCTTACTCGATTTAAGGTCACATGGCAACACAGTTTTCTAGTTTTCTAGATAAAGGGGGTGGTTCAACTTAACCGCTGGCTCATCTTACCCCGCACTCCCCTACCTCTTCATAAAATAAGAGAAAATACCAGATCTACAAACATGTTGCCAATATAATTGTATTCATGATGCAATCGTTTGCAAATCATGTTAAGCGTTGTTTTTTAGTTGTGCAACCACTCCAAAGAACAGCAATGTCCGTGTTCACCTATATGTACCTACTATACCTATTTGGCCATGAGCACCAGTATTATGACTAGGACTACCAGTAGAGGCGCTGTTGCCAAAAAAGAGAGAGAGAGATAGTATTAGTGCTGCACTGTTGCCTGCAAGAGAGAGAGAGAGGAGAGGGGAGTTGCACCACTCAGTTCACACAGGTGTGATTTTAATGTGTGCTATTAGAGAAATCCACTACATATCAGAGACAAATACTGTACTTAATACTGCAATTATATGTTTGTTTAAAAATAAAATGCTCGCGCACACACACACACACACACACACACACACACACACACACACACACACACACACACACACACACACACACACACACACACACACACACACACACACACACACACACACACACACAGGTGAATCATGATGCCGAGCAGGGCATCACGTGAGTGCCCCCTCAGCCAATAGGAGGCTCCGTCCCAGAAACAGGTCTTCCAGGTTTAGTGCAGTGGTGACTGCTAAAAAATTAAAAAAATAAAGCAAAACACTGTAGCCTAGAAGTTAATAGTGAAATATCCGCGGCATAAACAAACGTTCGGGGGGTGCGATGCAGCGGCTCTAACTCTAATATAAGCATGTTTTGTTCAGTTTAATCCGGATGAATAGAGAATGAGTGTGTTCATTTATATTTATGTAACTAATTATTAATGCACGGACAGAAGAATCATGGTGTTCGTGATGCTATACTTGGGTCTACTATGGAGCTGCTACTGCTGCTACACAGCCGCAATGACCGAGGGTAAAGTGGTTATTTAACGCTTATTTTATTGCATTTTATTTTATTTCATTAATTACTTTTATAGGACAGTCTTTCTCAAACATTTTCAAGTCACATCGAGATCTATTTTCTTTGGCCGTGATGGATCATAATATGGACGCATATGTGCGTAAAGATTGTCGTGCCAATATTTGTCGATATTGTTTTCCCCCGAAAATAGATCTGCTATTTTAAACAGACGAGGGGTAAAAAAGAGAATATGTTTTTATTTATTTTTGTGTCGTTTTCATAATTTACAATACAATGATTATTAAGTCTTAAAAAAGAGATTGAGGGCTAGGTTTTTTTTGCTTCGTTTTGAACAGCAAGAAGTTGAGACTTGTGTTTATGAATTATAATTATATTACACAGTATAGGCTATATATAGGCTTTATTATTATATTGTGGCGTAAATGGACTATAGCCGGCCTTTACGGTCTATGAAGCCTATTCGGGACAACTATAACTGCTATTGCTTTTAACCGAATAAACCTGACTTGACAGTTGACATGTTTGTATGAGGAGTCATGTATTGGTCGTCGGTTTTGATGCAAAAATAATTGAGATGTGGACATGAGAATCACATGAGGTGACAGAAATGACGTGGCCACAGTCACATGAGCACCCCCGGGTGGCCACCAACAACAACAACAACAACCACCAACACCATGCATGGCCTTTGCTCTGCATCCTGCTGGGTTAATGAATAACAAACACAACTTGTGACTATTACATGGGAAAATGTACTGCGTGCACTTTTTAACAAGTTATTCTGGGGTTATGCCAGGGCTAGGCAGAAGTAGGCTAGGCCTACTCTACTTAAACCATTTGGACCTGATTGTAGTACAATTGTCTTAACAGTTTTCTAATACCTATAGTAATAATGTAACTCTTGAGAGCGTAAGATGGAAAATTGTATTTAAAAAAAAAAAAAAGTATAAAATGAAACCAATTGACCTGTATGGGTCCATTTGGTTTCATTGCATTCTCTCAAGAGTTAAAGCTGGGTCCATTTGGTTAGCCACTCTCCATCATTTAGCTGGGGACCACCTGGAACCCCCTCAAGGACCACTGGTTCAGAACCAGTGGTCTAACCCGTGGTTCCCAAAGTGGGGTCCGGGGACCCCCAGGGGTCCTTGATGGAGTTCCAGGGGGTCCCCAGCTAAATGATAGTTTGGAACCAAATGACCCTTATGGGTCTGTAACTCTGAGAGTGTACAAATGGAACTTTACCATTTAAATTGGGGTCCCAGAGATAGAAATGCCATTCAATGGGGGTCCGTAGCAAACTCCGTGTCAAACTGGGGGTCCTTGGAATTAAACGGGTTGAGAATCACTGCTAGAGCTGTAAAAATCCTCTCTTATGGGGGATCCCTGGCATACCTCTTCAAATGGGGGCCCGTGGCCTGATTAGTGTCAATTTGGAGGTCCTTGACATAAAAATGTTTGGGAATCACTGGTCTAAACAGTATAATATAATATTTAAAAAAAAACAATGATCTGACCGGGCATAAAACAAACGTTGACCTTCATGTTGTCTTCAGTTCAGCCTGATGTGGTGTTTAGTCAACAATGACAGCCAGCAGGCTGCTTCTACACAGTTTTTTGCTTTACCAGTGATCCTAGATTACTTAGACACTAGCCTACACTGTCTCTCTGCATGTATGTGTTTACCTGTGATCATAGTTTACTAAGACACTGCACTGTCTCTCTGCATTCTATGATCCCATAGTTTGCTAAGACACTGCACTGTCTCTCTGCATTCTATGATCCCATAGTTTACTGAGACACTGCACTGTCTCTCTGCATTCTATGATCCCATAGTTTACTAAGACACTGCACTGTCTCTCTGCATTCTATGATCCCATAGTTTACTGAGACACTACACTGTCTCTCTGCATTCTATGATCCTATAGTTTACTGAGACACTACACTGTCTCTCTGCATTCTATGATCCTATAGTTTACTGAGACACTGCACTGTCTCTGCATTCTATGATCCTATAGTTTACTGAGACACTACACTGTCTCTCTGCATGCTATGATCCTATAGTTTACTGAGACACTACACTGTCTCTCTGCATTCTATGATCCTATAGTTTACTGAGACACTACACTGTCTCTCTGCATTCTATGATCCTATAGTTTACTGAGACACTACACTGTCTCTCTGCATGCTATGATCCTATAGTTTACTGAGACACTACACTGTCTCTCTGCATTCTATGATCCTATAGTTTACTGAGACACTACACTGTCTCTCTGCATTCTATGATCCTATAGTTTACTGAGACACTACACTGTCTCTCTGCATTCTATGATCCTATAGTTTACTGTCTCTCTGCCTTCTATAGCCGTCATCAATCCACAGAATAACGACAAAACACCTACTGAACTCGTCGGTACTGTAGGTCAATATCTCAGTTGTATGGACGGGGGCATATCTTTTCTTCATGTCTTCTCTCACTGCGTGAACAGCCCAGAGCTGCATGGACGGGGGCAGCATCTTCTCCAAGGAGGTGGTGGCCACGGAGCAGGGCTCTCCGTACCGCCTCAGCTGTGCCGCAGACGCCACGCAGGCCCAGAGCCACGGCCACCTGACCTGGACGAGAGGCTGTCGTCAGCTCCCCGCCCGCGAGGGGCCTGCAGGGTCTTCCTCCGGGGGTCCTGTCCAGGTTTTGGATCCTCAGGAAGGGAACGCCGTCCTGGAGTTCCCCAGCCTCAGCCTCCGCGACGCGGGGAACTACACCTGCATGGTGAACGAGTCCGCCTGGATCACATTCCGCCTCGTCGTCAGAGGTAAGGCTTAACAATAGAGTGCCAAGGCCTTGTTGTTGAGGCCTTTTCAGACATTATTTAATTCACCCAAAACATAGGCCTACATTTTGTAACCGGCGATCATATCGTTTAGAGAAATGAGGCGCAAATCAAGCTTGTTTTGATACCAGAAGAAGAATCTGAGATATTACGATTCTATAAAACTCTGTTCCCATGCATAGACAGCATAAGCCAGCGGAATCTTTACTTGTTTTCTGTTTTATTTTTTTCATCGCACCCGAACCGGAGTGTTACGAGCACATAATCAATGGCTGCGGTTACATTAGGGCTTTTTCATTCAGAATGAAAACTTCAGAATGAATTAATTCAGAAGTAATGTTTTTTGCTGCGTGTTTACATGGGAAAGGTCATTCCGAATGAGTGGACAATACTTTTAAATCCCATTATTTCATTCCACATCAGGTTTGGGGCTGGGAAGGCTTCTGATTGGATAGGGGGCGGGCGGATATGTTTACGTCCAGTGGTGGAAAGTACATTTACTTTAGTACTAAAGTACAATTTTGAGGTATTTCTACTTTACTTTCCAATTGTTTTACTTTTACTACACTACATTTCAGTAAAACAAAATAATAATAATAGAAAAACACTTTTATGCCGTATTACTTTATATTTGATGTATCCTGTAGCCTATGAGAGGTTTCTAATATAATTTCTTAATATAATTAATCGCAAAACAAGAGCATAATATAGCCATACCAATTACATGGAAACAAGCATGCACAGAAAGACCAGAATGAACTTCAATCCGAATGAGTGTTTACATGAGTCCACAATTGTTTCAATAGGATTTAAAATAGAATAAACCGGTCAGTTACATCAGATCTAAGTTTAAATCAGATTGACCATTTTCTTTCCGATTTAAGTTTTTGTAGGTGTTTACATGAGAACTTTTAATAGGATTTAACTTTTATTCTGAATGAAAAGGGGATTTAACTGTCCATGTAAACGTAGCCAATGTATATTTAAAAAATCACACCTGTGTGAAGTGAGGGGCGCTAATATATTAAAGTCTAACACATGTTGATTAGGTGATGTAAAACCAACACAGACATTAAACGCCATTAACATTAAAGAGACAATATTGTTAATGACACATCATAACATACATTTTCCCTTCATTGTCAATGGCGTTTACAACACAAACATTGAACTAAAGACAAGCACCTGTGTATAGGGGGCCCCTCAAAAAGCCGCCAAAAGACGATCTCGGCGGTAAATGAGTCAAGTAAAATAATTGAGTACTTTTTCCCCCGCTACTGTCAGAATCTCAGTGTTCTAAAGCGCCGATCTCCTGGAGCCCGGCGGAATCGGGTGGTCCAGTAACGGTGTGGGCCCGCCTGTGGGGGGCCGACCCCCTCCCCACCCTGCGCTGTGATGCCCTGCTGCCCTGGGACCCCCAAGGACCGCCCTGTGATGACCTCACCTTCGCCTGGCTCAAAGATGGCCGCCCGCTGGCCAACGACACCATGCACCGTCACAACTCCTCGTCCAGGTGCGTTTTGGGACCAGTGTTGACTTTATTTAGTTGTTTTTTAGTCATGGTCTTTGAATAAAAATGTATTTAGTTTTAGTCACATTTTAGTCAGCTGGAACTTAGTCTTGTTCCCCAGTCAGTCCTTGTCGAGTCATTGTTTGGTGTCAGTTGGAGTTTGTGTTATCTGTCTCTGTTCACCTTTATTAAAATAAAACACCCAACCATGGGTTTGATCACCACCCGCCTGGCTGTCCTGCTCACCAGAACGTGACAATATATTATTTGCGACACATTTTCACGATTTAAAAAGAATAGCAGCATCTACGAGCTTGTACATCTGCTGAAACCTCTAACAGGTCTCTTATTGGTTCATTTAGATTGTAACAGGTCTCTTATTGGTTCATTTATATTGTAACAGGTCTCTTATTGGTTCATTTATATTGTAACAGGTCTCTTATTGGTTCATTTATATTGTAACAGGTCTCCTGGTCCATGGCGTCTCCAGGTCTCCAGCACTCTGACACTGAGCCTCACAGAGAACACAGACTTTGGACTCTACAGCTGCAAGCTGAGGAACCTCAGCATCGATTACACCCTGCAGAGTAACGGTAATAAATACTGATTACAAGTTTACAACTATGACGTACTAACAGTCCGACTTGCAACAGTCCAACAACAACAATATGCGTGGCCGGTTAAGAATCACCCATCGCTCCCGACATGCGTGGCCGGTTAAGATGCATGTGTGGCCGGTTAAGATGCATGCGTGGCCGGTTAAGATGCATGCGTGGCCGGTTAAGATGCATGCATGGCCGGTTAAGATGCATGCGTGGCCGGTTAAGATGCATGTGTGGCCGGTTAAGATGCATGCGTGGCCGGTTAAGATGCATGCGTGGCCGGTTAAGATGCATGCGTGGCTGGTTAAGATGCATGCGGGGCCGGTTAAGATGCATGCAGGGCCGGTTAAGATGCATGCGTGGCTGGTTAAGATGCATGTGTGGCTGGTTAAGATGCATGCGTGGCCGGTTAAGAATCACCCATGGCTCCCGACATGCGTGGCCGGTTAAGATGCATGTGTGGCCGGTTAAGATGCATGCATGGCTGGTTAAGATGCATGCGTGGCTGGTTAAGATGCATGCGTGGCCGGTTAAGAATCACCCATGGCTCCCGACATGCGTGGCCGGTTAAGATGCATGTGTGGCCGGTTAAGATGCATGCATGGCTGGTTAAGATGCATGCGTGGCCGGTTAAGATACATGCGTGGCCGGTTAAGATACATGTGTGGCCGGTTAAGATGCATGCATGGCTGGTTAAGATGCATGCGTGGCCGGTTAAGATACATGCGTGGCCGGTTAAGATACATGTGTGGCCGGTTAAGATACATGTGTGGCCGGTTAAGAATCACCCGTGACTCACACACACACACACACACACACACACACACACACACACACACACACACACACACACACACACACACACACACACACACACACACACTGTCACACACACACACACACACACACACACACACACACAGCACTAACCTTCATGAAGAAGGTGAATGCTCACTGACGTGTGTGTGTGTGTGTGTGTGTGTGTGTGTGTGTGTGTGTGTGTGTGTGTGTGTGTGTGTGTGTGTGTGTGTGTGTGTGTGTGTGTGTGTGTGTGTGTGTGTGTTTCAGGCCAGCTGAGCCACACGGCCGCGGTCATCGCTGCGCTGGTGCTGACCGTCTGCCTGCTCGTCTCCGCCGTCCTGTACTCCTGGTGTCACCTGGACGTCAAGCTGTGGTACAGGAACGCCTACGGAGAACACCAAGTCAACGGTGGGACTTTACACTAGCACTATTTAATCCCTTCTGAACGGGAACCCCTTTTGGGGTTTTAATTATTTCTTTCCCAAGTCCGTATATATAATTTACAATTTAGGCATTTAGCAGACGCTCTTAATCCAGAGAGATTTACATTAAGCAAGAACAAAAAAAGCATGGGAATACATCACATAAAAAGCATTCATCATGAAACATGCGTAAGCTAAGAAAGTAACAGTGGAATATCTATGAAACTATACATATAAACTATACTATATATACTATACTATGCTATACATATGTACTATGACGTGCTATGACTACATACAATGCAATTATAGTGCTGTCTACATAAAATGCTATAAGTCTGTATCAAATGCTATCTAAGTCTACAGAAATGCTATCTAAGGGGGTGGGGTAAGTGCTATGGGCCATGATGGAGTCTGAAAAGGTGGGTTTTCAGACTACGGCGGAAGATTGGGAGTGATGCTGCAGTTCTGACTGCAATGGGAAGTGCATTCCACAGTTTTGGAGCCAGAAGGGAGAAGAGTTTGGGACGTGTGGAGCGGTGTCCCGGCGTTTTTAGTGTATATATATACGTACATCGACGCTAGGTGGCGTCATATCCCAATCTGTATATATACGTACGAATATGTGCAAATCTTTGAATATATATTCTTTCAGAACGAACGTTTCTAATTAAAATCTTTGCTTCTGGGAGGGGGGGGGGGGGGGGGGGGGTCCCTGGAACAACATGTTTTCAGATGGGGGTCGGCAGCCAATTACATATATTTTTGGGCGTCCTAGATATGAAAATGTTTGAGAACCACTGACATAGAAACATAGGTTTTTTCAGAAAACTGTCAGAATTTAGAAGACATTTGTCGAATCGTCCTCAGGTCTAAATTGGTTAAATATTAACTTAACGGTGAGAGTTACAGTACAACTATAGAATATTAAAGGTATATTCAGTGATTTCACTCGAAAAACCTTAGGTTTCGTTTTTGGCTGTGGGACCCAGCCTTTCGTCCAATCAGGATAGAGAGTCAAAAACGAAACCTAAGGTTTTTTGACCCCCAGGGGTTAACTGGGGACAGGGAGGAACTCCTTATATGGCCAGCACACTCTATAGTAGGGAGGATTATCACAACAAAACAAAAAAATAAGTGATATTTGAATTAAGTGAAATCACTGAATATACCTTTAATCCATTTAGACCTGAGGACAAAAAGGCTTCTAAATTCTGACAGTTTTCTGAAAAAACCCATGTTTCTATGTCAGTGGTCCTCAACCTTTTTCAAGTCAAGGACCCCCAAAAAGTAATTGGCCACCGATCCCCGTCTGAATTTTTTTTCTTCCAGGGACTCCCCCAGAAGCAAAGATTTGGGTAGAAATGTTCTCTCTGAAAGAATATATATTGATTTGATTTTTCAAAAACAGAAGATCTACAAGCTCATAACGTGGCACTCGGTGCTGCACTATGAGCTTGTAGATTTTTCAACAGCTAAAGCATAACGTAATGCTTAAAACACAAAAGGAGTTTCCGTCCTCGCGTAGCGATACAAATACTACTGCATGGATACTAGTCTCGTTCTTCTCAGTGTACCGCCCCATATTTGCATACTGGGCCCTGGTTGGTTATAGCCTGGTTCCAGATTAATCTGGTTGGCTCGTCACCACTTCGGCCGTAAAGTCCTCCCACAATTGAAGAGGGGCCAGACTTAATCGGCTTGGGGTGATATGCATTGAGAGGGGCCAGACTCAATCTGCCTGGGACGATATGCATTGAGAGGGGCCATACTTAATCTGCCTGGGTTGATATGCATTGAGAGGGGCCAGACTTAATCTGCCTGGGTTGATATGCATTGAGAGGGGCCAGACTTAATCTGCCTGGGGCGATATGCATTTTGAGAGGGGCCTGACTTAATCTGCCTGGGGCGATATGCATTTTGAGAGGGGCCTGACTTAATCTGCCTGGGGCGATATGCATTGCAAAGGCAGATGAAGGTTGGCTAGCCTAGAACTATTGAATATTAACTCTGACTGATGCCTACATCTGTGTTTCAGAGGGGAAGCTGACTGATGCCTACATCTGTGTTTCAGATGGGAAGCTGCCTACATCTGTGTTTCAGATGGGAAGCTGACTGATGCCTACATCTCTGTGTTTCAGATGGGAAGCTGACTGATGCCTACATCTGTGTTTCAGATGGGAAGCTGACTGATGCCTACATCTCTGTGTTTCAGATGGGAAGCTGACTGAGGCCTACATCTCTGTGTTTCAGATGGGACGCTGACTGATGCCTACATCTCTGTGTTTCAGAGGGGAAGCTGACTGATGCCTACATCTCTGTGTTTCATATGGGAAGCTGACTGATGCCTACATCTCTGTGTTTCAGATGGGAAGCTGACTGAGGCCTACATCTCTGTGTTTCAGATGGGACGCTGACTGATGCCTACATCTCTGTGTTTCAGATGGGAAGCTGACTGATGCCTGCTACATCTCTGTGTTTCAGATGCGAAGCTGACTGATGCCTACATCTGTGTTTCAGATGGGAAGCTGACTGATGCCTACATCTCTGTGTTTCAGATGGGAAGCTGGCTGATGCCTACATCTGTGTTTCAGAGGGGAAGCTGGCTGATGCCTACATCTCTGTGTTTCAGATGGGAAGCTCTACGACGCCTACATCTCCTACGTGAACAACGAGTACGACAGGAAGTTTGTTCACTTCATCTTCAAACCACACCTGGAGAATAAACTGGGCCATCGAGTGCACCTGAACGACAACGACATACTGCCTGGAGCAGGTTGGTTTCTGTACTGACACTGTGTAGCCCCCTCCGGTAGATAGATATGTCACAAGGCGTTCTTTTGTTGTACAGACATTTATTTGCGTATGCCAAATGCCGTGAGAACTAGTAAAAACATAAACATAACATACATTCAGTACAGTATTCTCATAGAGAACAATAATGATGAACAACACAAGTTACAATATACAAACAAACAAATGTAACAAATATACCTCATTGGCCGCATCCACTTTGGGGGGAATAAAACGGAGGAATCTTTAATCAGTATCTTGACTTAAACTGATATCATGAGCTGGACTCTTAAAACAGCAGATCTACATGTGGCAGCAGCAATGCACTTTAGCTGTTGCACGCTGAAGCTCTCTTCTCTGAATGAACTGGCTCTGCCCTGCTCTGCTAATTACCAGTGATCAAAACCACCCTTGCTCATCAGCAGATGTTCAGAGGTTAATGTGACCTTAGTTCAATCAATCAAACATAAATCACCTCAATACACATTGAAACAAAGTAGAGAAACACGAAATTGACATGAAACTAAAAACATTATGAACTTCTTAACTTTATGTAGCCTACTTATTTATAAATTAACTTTTAATTCTTGATGACAGCTACACACTGCACTGCACCGCACCGCACCCGGTCCGCACTCTATCCTTTATAAACTCTATTATATATGTTTATATATGTTATATGTTTCTACCTCACTATGGGGTTGAAAAAGGGGTTGAAAAGTGACATAGATCTACATCCGAGCTCTTCCATTTGCACAATTTGACTTGGAAATGATTATGACGATCGTATTAAAAAAAAAAGATTGTGATATTATATTTTTTGCTTTAATCCGTGTGTGTGTGCGTGTCAGATCCCTCTGCAGAGCTGCTGATGAACATCAGCCGGTGTCGTCGCCTCGTGGTGGTTCTGTCTCACGCCTACCTGCAACAGGACTGGTGTCAAACACACTTCAGGTAGTGGTGGTAATAATAACCCGTTTAGAGTAGACCTGAGGACGATTCTACAAAATGTGAGTAAATTTGACTGAGGGACTGCCATTGGATTGAATTGAATATTCATTTTTTCATGTCATATGAAAGTAGGGAATCGTAGCTTCAAATTGACATATTGGTTGTTCAGTTTGACCCGCCAGTTTTGGAGATATGGCTTATAGAGTAATGTTTTGCAGAAAACAGCGAGTTGAGAAAACAGGCTTGAAAGGTTCACTTATGTGGTCTCTAACATTACACCTAGCTACATGTTTAATTTCAACTCTGACACTTATTTCAGACATGCTCTAGTATGTGAAGAGTCTGCCTGTGCAATTAACTCATTTTGGAAAAAAATAAAAAGTTTTTCTCCTCTGGTGAAAAGCTAGAATTTGCGCGATGGCTGTCTCTCACTCAAACTGGTCATTAATGTCTTCTGAAATGCTGACGGTTTTCTGAAAACCCCATGGTTCTGTGTCAGTCGTTCTGTGTCAGTCTGAAAACCCCATGGTTCTGTGTCAGTCGTTCTGTGTCAGTCTGAAAACCCCATGGTTCTGTGTCAGTCTGAAAACCCCATGGTTCTGTGTCAGTCGTTCTGTGTCAGTCGTTCTGTGTCAGTCGTTCTCAAACATTTTCATGACAAAGGACCCCCAAGATTATAATGTAATTGGCCACCGACCCTCGCCCTGGAAAAACTGTTCCAGGGACCTCCCCAGAAACAAAGTTAAAAACGTTCGCTCTGAAAGAATATACATATTCGGCAGAAAATGGCTAAAAAAGCATTTTCGGCCTATTCGGTTTCGGCCTGAATTGGCAGGAAATATATCACCGAATAGTGTATGCAATTAATGCATTCAAAAGAGCTGAATAAATGCTTTATGGACCCATAATAGTGATTATTATTTAAGTGTATCATCATGTTGGAACTAGTCCATAGTGTTAACACATGTGTTGTTGTGTATCATGTTGGAACTGGTCCATAGTGTTAACACATGTGTTGTTGTGTATCATGTTGGAACTGGTCCATAGTGTTAACACATGTGTTGTTGTGTATCATGTTGGAACTGAACCATAGTGTTAACACATGTGTTGTTGTGTATCATCATGTTGGAACTGGTCCATAGTGTTAACGCATGTATTGTTGTGTATCATGTTGGAACTGGTCCATAGTGTTAACACATGTGTTGCTGTGTATCAGACAGGGTGTGCTACACATGTTGGAACTGGTCCAGAAGCCTGTCTTCATCCTATTGGACGGTCAGGTCAAACACATGAGGTCAGAGGTCAAGGTGACCCTCAAAGAGCTGCAGCACCGTCTGACCTTTCTGACCTGGAGGCACAACTCTGTGGTATGCACGCACGCACACCCGCGCAGGCACGCACACACGCGCACGCACAAACAGTTTTAGGCATAGTTTGACTGAGGTTACGTTTAGGAATAGGGTTAGGTTTAGACATAGTTTTACTGAGGTTACATCTAGAAATGAGTTTAGTTTTAGACATAGTTTTACTGATCGGGTTATGTTTAGGAATAAGGTTAGGTTTAGGCATAGTTTTGGTGGTGAACGCTCCGAGGTCGCAGGATCTGACCCGGGGCGAGTGTGTTTTGGGGTCAGCGTTCTTGCATCGTTCCGGAAGCAGCAGAATACTGCGTTCCACACGGAGTGCAGTGGCCGGTGTCGAGTCGGTCCGATACACGGTTGTCCAGAGCCGCCACAAAAGGCTCTGGTCAGGCTCTGCCAGTCAGTGGACCTAATGAGCCTAAGTCTCCTCACCTGTAGATTCCATGACGTCACATTGAGATTAGGCAACACACTTCATATGTGGGTGTGCCTGACACAACTCCATATATGGGAATAAAGGGAGACAGATACAGACATCTCCGTATATGGGCATAAAAGGGACACAGACAGATGGGTGGAACGGGTGCTATGACACAGGGTAGGCACCCTCACATGTTCTTCCCGTGTCCCCTACCATCACAAAAAACATGCAGTAATCCTGGTCTCTATACTGCCTCCCCTTGGCCACCCGGGGTGCCAGATGGAGGGGAAAGGAACTGGTTGGAATAAGCGTGTTCCTTCCACACGCTACGTCCAACCAGGGAAACTCCCCCCTGTCAGGTGTAAAGGAGCGACTTGGACACTCAGGCATGAAGGAAGCATGAGTTCAAGTCCGTTGCTCTCCCCAGGTTGGCGGAGGGTGTGTAGAGCCCAGGAACACATTAGATAATTGACACAGGGGTGACAAATGGGTTACAAAATCGTGGGATAAAAATGATATAAAAAATAATAAAAAATAAAGTACTTTTAACTGTGCTTGTGATTGGTGCAGACTCCTGCCTCTGTGTTCTGGAAGGAGCTGGCGCTGTCCATGCCCCGAGGCAGGGTGGGCCTCCAGCGCCGGGGGGGGGCAGGAGGAGGAGGCGGGGGGGACCCCCAGACCCTCCTCCACGACGACAAGGACCCCATCCTCACCCTGGAACCCCCGGACTACCTGGACTGTAGGGTGGACCCCCACCCGTCTGGAGACCTGGGTAAATAAATATGCATGTTTGGATGTATAATGGATGCAATTTGCTGGTTTTGGGGACAGTGTGTGATCCCTGGGCTGGCACCAGGGCTGGACTGGGACAAAAATCCGGCCTGGTCATTTTCGCGTGAATTTGGCCCAGACCGGCCTACCACAACCAGGGCGCAGATAGCAGAAACTCTACCGCCCACTCGGTCGAGGCACACACAAACAAACAAGCCCTAATACCACCACTTTTACAGAACAACATAAATGATACAAACCAACAGTAACACAACCCTTTGTAGGTTCACATCTATACAGGACAGGTCCATCCCATGTAATTAATATTTTGTAAAAGTTAATTTTCTTCCGTAATATAATTAAAAAAGTGAAAATTTCATATATTCTAAATTCATTGTGCATTTAAAACCCTTTTTTTAATCTTTATGATCCAAAAATCCTATCCCAATGAATTACGAGACCACAAAAAAAACGAGAAATGTCGTCCATCTGAAAAGTATATTAATGTATGCAGTTAACACTTGGTCTGGGCTACTTTTGAACAAAATGTATTTCATCAATGGGCCGTGGCATGGAGGTGATCAGCCAGTGGCACTGTTGAGGTGTTATGGAAGCCCAGGTTTGCTTTGATAGCAGGCGTAAATTAATTTGTATTGTTCAGTCTTATGTCTCACACGTTCCTCTTGACAATAGAACCTAGATTCTGTGTGGGGTTCAGGTCAGGCCAGTTGGCTGGTCAGTTAAGCACAGTAATGCCATGGTCAGTACACCGGTTACTAGTAGTTTTGGCTCTGTGGGCAGGTGCCAGATCGAGCTGGGAAGGACATTCGCATCTCCATGAAGCTTGTCAACATACTGAAGCACAATGTACTCTAAAAAGATGGCTGTGTTGAAACCTGCAGTGTTACGTTTTCACGGTCAGTGGATCAACACCATAGCAGATAGCATGGCCTAAATCATCACTGTGATTTGTCATGTCCAGAGACTCAACACAACCATCTATTATTATATTTTACAGCACTGTGTGCCTCCGTACATTAACAAGCTTTATTTATTTTTTATTGATGCTGATCTTCCTTTTGCAGCAGCGCGTGTTGAGACTCTGGACATGACTAAACACATTGCTGTACCACTTGCCCTAGCCTCAGCGACCTCACAGGCGTATGCAAAGGCTCAACTTATGTCATTTAGATAGCATTTTATGTAGACATAGCACTCATAGTTCCATAATATAGATATTCCACTGTTAGACGCGATGTTAGGTTCTCAGCTTGCTTTTGATTCTTGATGACTGACTTTTTTTTAATTTATCCCACGAACCCATTTTTCACCCCTGTGTCAATCATCTAATGTGATCCTGGGCTCTACACACCCTCCGCTAACCTAGTCCCCATATATGGGGGACAAGGGGAGAGCAACAGACTTGAACTCATGCTTCCTTCATGCCTGAGTGTCCAAGTTGCTCCTTTACACCTGACAGGGGGGAGTTTCCCTGGTTGGACGTAGCGCGTGGAAGGAACACGTTATTCCAACCAGTTCCTTTCCCCTCCATCAGGCACCCTGACTGGCCAGGGGGAGGTAGTTTAGAGATCAGGATTACTGCATGTTTTTTGTGAGGGTAGCCTACCTACTAGGGATGGGTATCGTTAGGATTTTTTCGAGTCCGGTACTGATTCCGGTTCTGCTTATCGATTCCGGTTCTTAACGGTTCCCTATTTCGGTTCCAAAATGATATAAAAGAGGTCAAATGTTTAACAAAAAAGCTCAATGTCAATTTAAGACATGTAATGAATAAATAGTGTAACATCCTCTTCCTCCTCATTCAGTTGAGCCATTTGTGGATAATATAGTAAAAAAAAAATAGTGTTGTAGGCTACTTCTCTTATTACCAATAACAAATAAAAGCATGTCTGAGATCTGAGAGCAACACACACACGATTGACTGTGCAAATTAGCATCGCTAATGAAGGGGAGGGGGCAGCGCATCAATGGGGGATCATTGAAAACAAAGGCGGCTTGCATGCTGTGGTTTGCTACTAACAGAAATGTGCATGCACACGGGCTGCCCAAAGTAGGCTATCTTTTGTTGTTTTTTCGCCACCTCTCAAAGTTAGACTGGGTATCTGGACCCTACGCCGTGATCACACACACACACACACACACACACACACACACACACACACGGTGCGCACTCGAAGTGAGTGCACCAACGCTTTCTCTCCTTGTCTCATGTTGATTCAATGCTGCGCAGCCAGCGCGCTGCGCACGTATGCAGTGAAGACTCAGACAAGGCGCAAGATTCCTGTCCCCTCTTAAAAGTTTCCTCCCATAAACTTCACTTGAAAATTACGTTTAAGAAACTTTAATAATGATGTTGCCTCAGTGCCAGGCACAGCGCGTGTCACTGTCTCTAGACTCCTCGACAACTAACTCCATGCAGAGAGATGGCTCCGCCTCTGCAAGCCACAAGCCCACAACTCGTCGCTAATGCAACGCAATGTAGGCTTGTAGATCAGCTCTGTTCCCTGCGCATCTATTAAGGGAAGAAAATAAATAAATAAATATCGTGTGACTGCGTGTCTGTGGGAACCGATAGAGAACCGAAATTGAATTATTGTAATGGGTACCCGGTACCAAGGCACGTTCGGTTCGGTACATACTTGGTCCCGAGATTCGGGACCCACCCCTAGTACCTACCCTAGGGGACACGGGGAGAACATGCAAACTCCACACAGAAAGTGTGCGATGACTATTTCTATGTATTCGATGCATTACCATGTGTTGTTCTTGCTTAGTGTATAAATCGCTCTGGATTAAGAGTGTGCTGAATGCCTAAATTGTAATTCAGGGTTGTGCAATGGATGAAAAAGTAATTTCCAGGAAGGTGAACCTGAGCCAGAGCCTACAGGTTGGACTCTAACCGTTAGAGAACCTCTGCTCCGTCTGTCCCTCAGGACTGCGTCTCCCGGTCTACAAGGCCTTCTTGACCTCCGTGACCTCCAGAGCTCCCGTCCTGCCTGCCGCTCCGCTGCACGCGCTGCCCGTAGCGGCCATGACCTCCGACCCCCGACCCGTAGCGGTGACCTCTGACCCCGTGCCCTACGAGGTGGACGTGTCCGACCTGGGTTCGCGCAGCTACGCCGCGCGGACAGACTTCTACTGCCTGGTCAGCGACGAGGACATGTGACCAGTGGTGGAAAAAGTACTCAATTGTTTTACTTAAGTGAAAGTATACCAATACTGCAATTTAGAACTACTTCGTTACAAGTAAAAGTACGGGTTTGAAAATGTACTTGAGTAAAAGTACAAAAGTATCGGCATCAAAATGTACTTAAAGTACTAAAAGTAAATGTATTCATATTGCAGAATGTCAAGTTCAAAATGTGTAGAAGATCTATTGAAAATAGCCGATCTACAAGCTCTCAATGCGTCGCAAGTAGATTGGCTATTTTCAAATGGCCGAAATGTATAGGGGTTAATGCATGTTTTCTAATCAAAATTTAAATCGCCAAAGTAACTAGTAACTAAAGTTTTCAAATATTTGTAGTGGAGTAAAAGTCCACATTTTGGCTCTGGAGTAGAAGTAAAAGGACTGGAAATTGGAAATATTTAAGTAAAGTGCAAATACCTCAACATTTTACTTAAGTACAGTACTTAAGTAAAAGTACTTAGTTACTTTCCACCACTGCATGTGTCCCAGATATAAATGGCATTGCATGGGGGTCAGTAGCCTATGCATGTCAAACTGGGCATCCTTTTCAAATGGGGTCTTGCCCTGAAAATTCGACCTCACGCGTGCGGACTCGGCCCCCAGCCTGGTACGCTAGTTAAAATATGGCCCTTGAGGAAAATGTATTGGGGAACCCTGGTCTATGTAAAGGTGTGTGAATGGGTGAATACAATGCACAATCTCTGTAAAGGTGTGTGAATGTGTGTGTGTGAATGAGTGAATGTAATGCACAATCTATGTAAAGGTGTCTGTGTGAATGGGTGAATGTAATGCACAATCTATGTAAAGGTGTGTGAATGTGTGTGTGTGAATGGGTGAATGTAATGCACAATCTCTGTAAAGGTGTGTTTATGTGTGAATGTAATGCACAATCTATATGTAAAGCGCCTTGGATAAAGGCGCTGTTGATGATGTCATCCGATACTGCCGGGGCGCTCTGTGATGATGTCATCTTACTATTAATCTACAGTGTCAATGTCAAACGATGTCAAAAATTATTTTCAAAGTTTATTTTCATCCACTTTCAACTTGTTGGACAATCAATGCACATTATAGGCTTAGGCTACTGTCAAAGAAATAATCTATATAGGGTTTAGCAACAAACATTTATTACTTGTGTGTGAAAATAGCCAATCTAATATAAAAAAAAATCACACCCGTGTGAACTGAGTGTTGCCCCCCCCCCCCCCCCCCCCCCATGTAGCATGCAACACTGCAGCACTATCCCTCTCTCTGTTTCTGGCACCCCCTACTGGTACTAAGTCATATACTAGTGCTCATTAACATCACATACATGTCACATACCTGTACATAGGTGAACACAGGTGTACACGGACATTGCTGGTTGTAGGAGTGGTTGCACCACTCAAAAAAAACAGGGTCTCCAAAGAAAAGAGGGTTGAAAACCAAATATTGTGACGTAACCAAAATGCAAGACAAATGATTGTTACAGTATTAATGTTTGGGGGAGGGGGGGGGGGCGGGTCGGGTCCCTGGAACAACATATTTTTAAATGGGGGTCGGCGGCCAATTACATATATTTTTGGGGGTCCTTGACATGAAAATGTTTGAGGACCACTGACATAGAAACACAGGGTTTTTCAAGAGAACTGTCAGGATTCAGAAGACATTTGTGGAATCGTCAGGTCTAAATGGGTTAAGACCAGAGTCTGATTCTAGGAAATAACGTCTTCTAAATCCTAACAGTTTTCTGAAAACTATATCAGTGGTGCTCAAGGACCCCCAGACCTTTTGACACGGACCCCAGACCCCCCAATCACAAAATATATCAGTATCGGATGGAGGGGAAAGGAACTAGTTGGAATAACGTGTTCCTCCCACGCGCTACATCCAACAGGGGAAGCTCTCCCCCGTCAGGTGAACAGAAGCGGCTTGGACTCCTCATGCATTGAAGGAAGCATGAGGTCAGTCCGTTGCTCTCCCCGCACGCTGGCAGAGGAAGTGCAGCACCCAGGATTTACATTAGATAATTGACACTGGGTTGCAAAATCGTGGGGATAAACATTTAGAAAAATAAATATCACTTTGTGCCACAATAGTGAAAATAGCAAGAGATACAAGATCAAAGCCTGTCACGATGCCACATGTGAGCTTGTAGATCGTCTGTTTTCACCATTTTAAAATTTTTAATCAAGATGTATGTGGTCAGTGTTGTACAACTTGACAACAAACAAAGCATTTTCTTTGGTCTCTTTATTCGTTAAAAAATATCGATTTTGTCACCATACAATTAAAAAGCACATGTTTTATATTTATACTTTGTATACAATTAAAAAGCACATGTTTCATATATTTTCTTGTATTCCTCAACTCCACTTTGTACCTCGGCTAAGTGTAGTATAGTAATAAATCGCAACACGTGAAATTAATTCTGCATTTAACGGAACTCAATGAATTGAACATTTCCATGATATGCACAAAACAGGCCCAACACTTTATAGACTAAATGCTCTGACGGCAGAAAGTTAAACTGCTCTACTGTGGGAAGATTTCTTTTTTTTTATACATCCTTTCCCTCAGAAACTAAGGGCTCCATTTTCGTCACCGCTAAACCCCTTATCCCTAAACTTCTTCGCCATTTTATACTATTTTGCTAAACATTTTTGAATAGTTACAATGGCCAGTCTACAAGCTCACAACGTGTCAATGTAGATAATGGCTAGTTGAACTATTCAAAAATGTTTTTCAAAATAGTAAAAAAAAAGGCAAAGAAATGACGGTGACGAAAATGGAGCCCTAAGCGTTTACATTAAAGGTGGTGTATAAGCAATCTTTTCCAAGTGTTTACATTTATAACAGTAATCATTGCTATTTTTCTAAAGTAATCCCTTTTAAGTACAGAACCAATATTGCAACATGCACTCTAAATGAATCAGAGTGCACGATTTCAACCCAGCCTTTATTTCTATGACTTTTAACACAAAAAACACTTCCTATGAAAACAAACACAATGGACACATTTATGGACAATATGGAACTTTTGCTAGGCCAGGTGGTCTTCAACAGGGGGTCCGGGACAGTGTTGTTTCCGTCGACTAAAACTATGGCGAAAAATGTTCGTCGACTACCTTTTTTCCACTGACAAAAACGACTAAATAAAAACTAAGCCATGATGACTAAAACTAAGACTAAATTATACTGTCGATTTTGTCAACAAATAAAAACTAGACTAAAATGTTGGGCAGGTACTAGTGGACAAGAGATCCACTATAAGTTATTTTACTCTTGGTCTCATGCTGAAACTAGCCGATCTACAAGCTCACAGCGCGTCGCGGCTATTTTCAGAATGTGTAAAATCAGTCATTACGACGGCATCGAGGCCCGCCAAAACACAAACAACAAACATCTGCAGATGTAGTCGACTAAAATCGTATGATATTTAGTCGACTAAAACTAGACTAACACTAAAGTCACATTCCAGGTGACTAAAATGTAACTGAAACTAAAATTAAAACTATTCAAGAGACTATGACAAACTAAAATAGAATTTTGCTGCCAAAAACAACACTGGTCCGGGACCCCCTATAGGAGGTCCTCTGAGATAAACAACCACTTATAAAGCTTAGTAGAAATAGTAGCTACTAAAATGAAGAGTATTGTGAGATGCATGCTAAGTCCAGGTTTCGCCACCAGGTGGGGTACTTTCCTCACTGCATGGTATGTCGACTCTGAACATATACCGTTTTAGTAGGTTATGCTATTTTGGACGCAAGCCCATGTTTAGCAAGTATGGACAGGTGGGATATTTGTGTCTGCAAAGACATATTAACACCGATCCAACATATTAACAGCAAAGATCACGTGTAAACAAACTAACAAATCAACAACATTAACTGACACAATTAACACTGATGCTAATTGAGTCAAACAAAGTCTATGAGATCTGAAATCTATGAAAAAAACGTTAAAATAAAACCCCATTTTGGGCGGGAACCGCTTTTGGTGTTTTAACCAAGCATTATGTTATACTTTGGCTATTGAAAAATAGCATATCTACAAGCTCATAGTGCACGCTACGAGCTTGTAGGTCTGCTATTTTTGAAAAATCGTGAAAATGCGGCACAGATCTTTGAACATTATATTCTTTCAGAATACTTTTTTTTTTTTCTCTACGTCAGGCCTAAATGGGTTTTAATCTGCAACACAATTTTCAATGTAGCGGGGGTCCCTGCTTCATCTCTCTCATCCTAGCTAAGGGGTCATTCCCTTGGGACTGAAATAAAAACACAAAACGTCGAAGACCCGTCTGTTAATTCTAAAGCTAACTCTAGGGAAAGGAAAACATTTCAAACAACAAGACAATTCAAAGTGCTTTCGACCGATCTACTCGACTGTACAGAAAAGCACAAAACATCATTTAAGCATAATTTACCATTAAAATCCAACCATTAACCCTCTTATCTATGACAATAACGGCCATGTTAGCCTCGCCGTCCATCCACCACATCCATACGGTACATACATACATTATTTACATTCATTTGGAAACTTTTAAAATGCATACAGTCTCTCCGTATTAATCCGGTTATCCAAAAACTAACAAAACGTACAACGTTTCAGAATGTGTAAAATCTATGATATTAGGTTCAAAGAGAGAAAGAGAGGAGAAGGCACTGTTTAGAAACATGTCCCCCCCGCTGGGGCGCATACGTTGATCTAACGCACTAACAGTCCCACAGGCGTGGCCGGTTGAGACACATGTGTGGCCGGTTGAGACACATGTCTGGCCGGTTGAGACACATGTGTGGCCGGTTAAGACCGATGCGTGGCCGGTTAAGACCGATGTGTGGCCGGTTAAGACCGATGTGTGGCCGGTTAAGACCGATGCGTGGCCGGTTAAGACCGATGTGTGGCCGGTTAAGACCGATGTGTGGCCGGTTAAGACCGATGCGTGGCCGGTTAAGACCGATGTGTGGCCGGTTAAGACCGATGCGTGGCCGGTTAAGACCGATGCGTGGCCGGTTAAGACACATGCGTGGCCGGTTAAGACCGATGCGTGGCCGGTTAAGACACATGCGTGGCCGGTTAAGACCGATGTGTGGTCGGTTAAGACACATGTGTGGCCGGTTAAGACACATGTGTGGCCGGTTAAGACACATGTGTGGCCGGTTAAGACACATGCGTGGCCGGTTAAGACCGATGTGTGGCCGGTTAAGACCGATGCGTGGCCGGTTAAGACCGATGCGTGGCCGGTTAAGACCGATGCGTGGCCGGTTAAGACACATGCGTGGCCGGTTAAGACCGATGTGTGGTCGGTTAAGACACATGTGTGGCCGGTTAAGACACATGTGTGGCCGGTTAAGACACATGTGTGGCCGGTTAAGACACATGCTTGGCCGGTTAAGACCGATGTGTGGCCGGTTAAGACTGATACGTGGCCGGTTAAGACACATGCGTGGCCGGTTAAGACACATATGTGGCCGGTTGAGACACATGCGTGGCCGGTTAATACGGATGTGTGGCCGGTTAAGACTGATGTGTGGCTGGTTAAGACTCATGTGTGGCCAGTTAAGACACACCCGTGGCTGCTGACATACGTGGCCAGTTAAGACACATGCGTGGCCGGTTAAGACACATGCGTGGCCGGTTAAGACACATGCGTGGCCAGTTAAGACACATGCGTGGCCGGTTAAGACACATGTGTGGCCGGTTAAGACCGATGTGTGGCCGGTTAAGACACATGTGTGGCCAGTTAAGACACATGCGTGGCCGGTTAAGACACATGCGTGGCCGGTTAAGACACACCCGTGGCTTCTGACATACGTGGCTGGTTAAGACACATACGTGGCCGGTTAAGATTCACCCCTGGTTTCCGCCATGCGTGGCTGGTTAAGACTCATACGTGGCCGGTTAAGATTCACCCGTGGTTTCCGCCATGCGTGGCTGGTTAAGACTCATACGTGACTGGTTAAGACTCATACGTGGCTTCCGTGTGCGGTTAGGGCTATGTTTAGGATGTGTTTGGGGTTAGGGTGTTCGAATACTGCGCGCGGGACTGTTAGTGCGCCGGACCGCGCTGGCATTATACCCGGGACAATATTCAAAGCATTTTCTTTTTTTCTTTTTGCTACTTTTGTGTGACACTGTATAGTATGAGTAAGGAGGGCATTAGCTTACGAGAGAAAAACTAAAAGTTAAAACATGGAGAATAATAGATTAGAAGGACTATAATAACAGGGGCAGAACCAGCAGAAATGGAGTGGTAATACATTCAGCAGTAACTACATCTGCAGATGCTAGCATTTAGCTTAGCTAGCATAACCGGTTACAGCACTTTACCCAGGGTGCTTTGAGAGAGAGAGAGAGAGAGAGAGAGAGAGAGAGAGAGAGAGAGAGAGAGAGAGAGAGAGAGAGAGAGAGAGAGAGAGAGAGAGAGAGAGAGAGAGAGAGAGAGAGAGAGATCCCTGAATCCACTCACACAGTGTTTAAACTAGATCAGTTAAAAACAGTTAAGGTGCACACACATCTGTTTCCTACCAGAGTCCATCGCTACATTAATCCATCTATATATTTATTTCATAGACCAGTGGTGCTCAAAACTGTAGCCAGTATCATATGTTCTCCTATTATTCTGACCACAATCTTCTAAATCATATTCTATGACATTCCAGGCCAGCAGGGGACAGCATTGCACAATGCACACGGTCAGATCTTTGTAGTTTTTTTTTTCACCAGTCCTCCATGTTTGTAGTTTTCCCCCCAATTCTTCTCCATAGACAGGAAGTAAACCATTTAGATGGTCATGTCTGCAAAGTCTGGTCTCGTGAATCCTTTCTGTAAAAGACAAAAAAAAAAAAAAAAAAAGAAGCACACGCACACACACACACACACACACACACACACACACACACACACACACACACACACACACACACACACACACACACACACACACACACACACACACACACACACACACACACACACACACACACACACACACACACACACACACACACACACACACACACACACACACACACACACACCTTAAGTAATAAGTACATTTTGACACCGATACTTTGAATTCTGGGCTAGGACTCAATCAACCGTAAAGCAGATTATTTCTACATTGTGGAGTATCGATACTTTTTTAAGTACAACATGTGAGTATAAACGTTTCCACCCCTGACATGGAGGAGGTGTGTTTTCTGTCGGGACTTGTTCTCTGGGGGTGAAGGAGATGTGAGGAGAGAGAGAGAGAGAGAGAGTGTGTGTGTGTGTGTGTACACGTGTGTGTGTGTGTGTCTCTGTGTGTGTGTGTGTCTCTGTATGTGTGTGTGCCGAGAGGAGCCACGCCTTGACATGACTCTACCTGGCCGTGCCCACCCAGCCCATGGCCCCGCCCGATAGGTGGGCGAGGCAGGGAATCCACCAATGAGAACGCACCCGATTCGGCACGGACACACACACACACACACACACACACACACACACACACACACAGGAATGTAAACTGCCCTGCCCAGCACCTCCCATCTTGCTTTCTCTTAGGGCGCGCACACACACACACACGCACACGCAGCAAACACACACAAAGGAGTGGCACAGAATTCACAGAGAAGAGAAAGTTCTATTTCGTCCCTGCTGACCGCCAGAGGCGGTGCTTTAAGCACTGAATACGTCCCTTCGCGCATGCGCAGTCGAGTATTTTATACCAACAATGTCGGTTGACCCCGTGATGACCCGGAGTCGTCTATAACTTCCGGCAGTCGTCCGGGGCTCAGTCCCTAATTTCTTCTCGCTTTGCGCAAGTTGTACATAGCACAGAGTTCTACAGCAGAATTAAACTGCACGATAACAGAACTATTGCTTTGCTACTACTAAGTCGCCGGTAGTCCCGCGACCATTGTTGGTCGGAGCTGTGACGCGTGCGTTCGCCCTCCAGGGACTGCGACTTAATACTACTATTATTGTATCGTTTTCGAGTGGAGCTGGGCTTCACATCGTCTTCTTTCCCCGTGGGAACAAGGTAAGCAGACAACCCCTGTTCGCATAGGCTGCGTGCGCGCTGCTTCCCTGCAACACACACGGTCGCGTGCTACAAACGGCGACCTGAGCGTCCCGTTTTAGCACCCGTCAAAGTTGAACGGATAGCTCGTTCTCTTTGACAGCTTACGCTGTCTTGTTTTCCCACGAAGGCTGCGCCGCAGTGCTGGTGACGGCAAGCGTTAGCACTACCCGCTCCCAGCACGTGAGTCGACGCTAGTATTATTTGTTTACTACTTACCTATACTACTTATACTTATACTACTTATACTTATAAGTGTACTTATCTACCGCTATATTACTCTGCCTCTCTGAGCGAGTCTTTGCTGGCACTGGCCAGCTATATAGCACCGCCGCGTGCTACAAACGGCGACCTGAGCGTCCCGTTTAGCACCCGTCAAAGTGAACGGATAGCTCGTTCTCTTTGACAGCTTACGCTGTCTTGTTTTCCCACGAAGGCTGCGCCGCAGTGCTAGTGACGGCAAGCGTTAGCGCTACCCGCTCCCAGCACGTGAGTCGACGCTATTATTATTTGCTTACTACTTATACTTATACTACTTATACTTATACTTATACTACTTATAAGTGTACTTATTTACTGCTATATTACTCTGCCTCTCTGAATGAGTCTTTGCTGGCACTGGCCAGCTATATAGCACCACCGCGAGGTTACGTCAGTAACCCCGGTTATATGAATTGGCTTGACTGATTTAGTCACTTGTTCTCAAATAGTGTACTTTAATTTCGGCACAGAGCCATTGCCACTTTATAGGTTGGTTTTTCTGAAATTATATATATATAACTATATCATTATATATATATCATATATACTGGTCTCTGCTAGAGCACCCCTTACCTGGCATAGGCGGCGTGCGCGCCCCCTCCCTCCAGCTAAGCGGCCTTTAGCAGCTACAGTAGCCTCTACTGGCACAGGCAGCGTCCGCGCTCCCTTCCTACCAGTTTACGGCTCCACCCCTAGCGACCACTAGCGTCCGCGCTCTGGGCTACATCTGCGGGTTTCCAATGGACGAACCCCGCCACCACCTGTGCACCTCCTGCCAGGCTCCTCTGCGGCCAGAGGATGGGCATGACCTCTGCCCTGGGTGCCTTGGCCCCCAACATCTGAGGGAGGCACTCGGTGACAACCCATGTCACGTGGACGCAGGAGCGTCCAATCTCTCTCGCCGGTAATGAAGGCTAACAAAACCCTCCCCGGACAGAAGATACGTTATCGTTTAAAGCGGCGCTATCCCCGCTAAACAGACGTTCATATGATATCATATACTTATCATGGCATAACCTCCTGTGTGTGGGTAAAGGCTGCGTTCGCGCCGCCTCCCTGCTCTGCATACAAGGTCTGTTCGACTGTGAACGCTAGCGCTTACTATAAGCGACTATAAGACTTGCCGAAGGATAAGAACACTGTCATATTACCTTCGTTTGTTAAACACGCTACTTTTTAAGCTTTGTTTAGCCCCTGCTGGTGATGGCAAGAGCCTTGCTGGCCAAAGCCATATACCGATATTGGCAGCATTCAAGCTTAACTGCTTTTGCGAATAGCTGTATTGTTGTTATTATCAGCCCGGTACAGGAGCAGCTTCCTGCGTCCTCCCAGGGTATTGATGTTGCTACCAGTATAGTTTGTAGCAAAATAGTATTAACAGCTACTGGTGTACATAGCCTGTCTGGTTGTTAACCCAGCTGGCCCCCAGTAGTGGGCCTAGCTGAAGCTGCTACCAGTATGTCTGGAGCTCAAAGCTCCATTAACAGTTTTTTGCATATACAGTGGGTGCAACCTGGTTTGTTCCCACAGGTCGGATTAGTGCCCCTGGGTACCTGTAGGTCCTATTAGCCCAGCTGGTCCCCAGCACAGAGTATCTGGCGCTGCTGACAGCGTAGCTCACAGCTGCTACCAGTAGCTTAAAGTTAAAGCTGTTTATGAACAGGCTATAGCTTGTCTTGTTTTTTAGTAGCCTAGCTGGTCTCCAGCATAGCTCTCTAACTGGCGCTGCTACCTGTAGTTGTAGCCCAAGCGCTTATTATACTATTGAAGATAAAAAGCTATCTGTATATAGCTTGCCTTACTGTTTGTTGGCCCAGCTGGTACAGGGCAGGCAGCGTATGCGCTCCGCTCCTCCAGCATACGGCCAGCTTGATGTTACTTACTACTAATCGTTTGTTAGCTCAAGCATTTATTAACAGCTATTGGTGTATAGCTTGTTATGTTCATTAGCTGCAGCTGATACAGGCAGCGTACGCGCTCCCTTCCTTCAGCAGGTGGCCCCTATCGGTGGAGCTATCGGTTGTAGCCTTTTCTCCAAAACTAGCTTGTGTCGGTTTATTTAACCGAACCTGGCTGGGGTAGGCAGCGGTAGCGCTCCCTCCTCCCAGCATGAATGCGTAGTAGTGCACACGTGACTAGTGTATTGGAAGTGTCTTTTGTTTCGCTCTGGACTAGCAAACATAAATAATAATGCACTGGAGTTTGGATAAGCGTCATAGTGCCGTGATAAACGGTCACATAGGAAACACTACAGCTGCTACATAGCAGCGTCCAAACCTTGACTGAAGGCTACTTTATTATCATAAATTATAAGTAAGCCTCCGCCGGGGGTACAGGTAGCGTAAAGCTCCCCTCCCCCACCGCGACCATGCAGGTCGCACAGTCTATCTAACAGCAACGTTTGTGTGCTGTTTCTATGATGCACTTTACATCTGGTTGAATCTCAAAGTGCTGCAATGAGCATTTGCATAAACGTAAATGCATATTCACATGCTGCGGCAGGTATAGCAGCATTCAGTTTTTCGATTAAGTCATTATATGCCGATCTAAGTTAAAGCCTCTGCTGGCACAGGCAGCGTACGCGCCCCCTCCCTGCAGCATATGGCCAACACCTAGCAAACCAGTAGCGTCCGCGCCCTGGGCTAGTTGGGACTGGTGTGCACCGGCCGGTCCAAAGGAACCGGTGCCACCACAACGGAGAGCACCCACTTTCGTACCTCGAAAGCCTCTGCTGGTACAGACAGCGTATGCGCTCCCTCAAGCATATGGCCAACACCTAGCAACCAGTAGCGTCCGCGCCCTGGGCTAGTTGGGACTTGTGTGCACCGGCCGGTCCAGAGTAACCGGTGCCACCACAATGGAGAGCTCCCACTTTTGTACCTCGTGTGAAGCTCTCCTTCAGCCGTGAGCCGACCTTGGTCCTGCCCCGTGTGCCAGGAGGAAAAGGTCTGACCGCTGACTACAGCAGATCCGAGAGGGCTCAGCTATCTGCAGAGTTGGCCCGCATGAGGGCCATGCTCACTTCAGATAACACCTAGGCACCTCGGAGGGTGCCGAAGCGCCTACCTCTCCGATGCCACAACTGACTCGAGGTTGATGTGCTCTCCCTGACAGCTTAAGCTACGCACTTCCATGACTATGAGGAAGATGCAGAAGGCGGTGCCTCCCAGGCATCAGAGCCGGCCTCCCACTTCTCAGCTCATGCGCATAGCCGTGGAACGCATACTAAAGCAGGCAGTCGGCTCCTCCAAGCGCCTTCTTCTTGCTGTCTTCGCCGTCCCCCACGCCTGTACCTGAGACAGCTACAGGCCTGCCGGGCGAACGATCAGGGCCCTCTCCCATCTCTATACCGATGGTGAAATCCTGGCAGCCCTGCCCTGATTGGGAAAAGTGTCCTGAGACAACCCGTTGCGACGTGACACTTTAATAGATTTGAACGCACAAGGCGATAAGGGCTGGCCTGGGTTACATGCCAGCCACCAAGCCTGTCATTGCATCCCTCATTGTGTTCCCCAACGAGGCCCGGCGGCAGAACGCTAGGTGACCTCGACCCCAGTGCAGGAGCACAGACAACCTGCTCACTGGGGCCTCCCGTTCACACTTAATAGTGGCAACGTTAATACTGGCTCAGTCACCTTTGGTGTGTCACTGGAGGCATTGGCGTCATGTCCTCAGAGCGTGGGCGGCTGATGTCCATCGTATCTCTAGCCCGTCGCCAAGTCGGGTTTTCACAGTCAAGCTTGACTGATGAGCCTAGGCCAACTCTCCGTAGTCTCCCTGAGGAGCCAGGAGCACTAGGTGGTTCAGCCGGGCGAGAATCGCCGGAGCGAACCATCCAGGGGGGGAAGACCAGGCTGCAGCTTGCAGGCCTACGACACATCCCGCCTCCCAAAGGGCCGAGCTCCAACATTGATGAAATCATCTTGACTGCCCTCGGAGCTCGCGTATCACCGCCGGCCCACACTAGAGGCCAGCGTGTTCCCTGGCGTCCCACGCAGGGACCTGACTGTGACTGTGACTTTCCGGGCTGTGCAGTGCCTTCTGACGCCAGCCCCCCATATCCGGCGGGTCAAAATGGCCATTATCAGCAACATGACGAGAGCCCTACTATCAGACCAGGAGTGATGTGTCCTCCTGCCCAAGGGCGCAACAGAGGCTGTATATCCTCAGTCACACTAAGGGAAGTCCGATCTACATACTTCCTCGTGACGCAAGACAGACGGGTGTCGATATGTCTTGAATCTGATGGGACCCATATGAAGTTTATGCCAGTCTACTGGGCCGAACACGGCAATGTGCTGGAGCGGCAAGTGGTGCGCTCCGCTCTATAGCACACATTCTCATACTCATGGGACCTTAACCGGGTACTGGACGCCCTGTGCGGGCCTACCTTCGAACCCTTGGCACAGGCAGAGCTGAAGTGGGTGTCATGCAAGACAGCCCTTCTCCTGGCCATTACATTGGCAAAGCGTGTCAGTGAACTGCACGCTCTGTCAGTCAGCGAATCATGTCTGAGGTGGAACGCAGACGGCTCGGGGGTCACGCTGTGGCCAAACATAGCATTCCTCCCGAAGGTGCTGTCGCAGGCTCACCTCAACCGGCCTATCAGGCTGGCTCGATTCAACCCCCCACCTGGGG
This sequence comes from Protomyctophum parallelum, assembly GCF_964188405.1. Classification (NCBI taxonomy): domain Eukaryota; kingdom Metazoa; phylum Chordata; class Actinopteri; order Myctophiformes; family Myctophidae; genus Protomyctophum; species Protomyctophum parallelum. Next base: position 48,327,451 of record NC_139700.1, read on the forward strand.
AGCTGACAGACAAACTGGAGCTGTTGTGCCCAGTCCGGGCCCTGAGAGCCTACATTGAAGCTACTGCACGCATCAGGCGAGCAGAGCAGCTGTTCTTTTGCCATAGTGGTGTGAACAAAGGCGGCGCTCCCTCCAAGCAGCGCCTGTCCCACTGGATTGTAGACACAATCAGCCACGCCTATGAGGCAAGTAACCTCCCCGTACCATCAGGGGTACGGTGCCACTCTACAAGGAGCATTTCCACATCATGGGCTGCCATGAGAGGGGTGCCCTTGGAGGACATTTGTGCCGCCGCCTCATGGGCTTCGGCAGGCACTTTCTCAAGGTACTACAGGGTGAATGTTGCCACTCCCCACCCAGTGGACGTGGCCCTCTTCCCCGAATCCTCCGGTTCTACCCTTTGAGGTCTGTAATCAGGATTCCTCGTGACTTGGCTGGTATAAGTCATTCAGTGCTTAAAGCACCGCCTCTGGCGGTCAGCAGGGACGAAATAGAACGATAGTTACGTATGTAACTACGGTTCTATGAGTCCTGAATGACCGCCAGAGGCACTCTTGTCACTCAGAATCCTCGTGTTCTCGCGAGAAGATTCTGTAGGGACTGAGCCCCGGACGACTGCCGGAAGTTATAGACGACTCCGGGTCATCACGGGGTCAACCGACATTGTTGGTATAAAATACTCGACTGCGCATGCGCGAAGGGACGTATTCAGTGCTTAAAGCACCGCCTCTGGCGGTCATTCAGGACTCATAGAACCGTAGTTACATACGTAACTATCGTTTTAACACTTGGCTTTAAAAGTGCGTGCGTGTGTGTTTGTGTGTGTGCGCATGTTTTACATGCGTGTGTGTGTGCTTGCATGTACTCAGTCAGTTGTTTTGTGTGCACTGTAGTGTAGTGCAGGTCAGTTGTTTTGCGTGCACTGTAGTGTAGTGCAGGTCAGTTGTTTTGTGTGCACTGTAGTGTAGTGTAGTGCAGGTCAGTTGTTTTGTGTGCACTGTAGTGTAGTGCAGGTCAGTTGTTCTGTGTGCACTGTAGTGTAGAGCAGGTCAGTTGTTTTGTGTGCACTGTAGTGTAGTGTAGTGTAGTGTAGTGCAGGTCAGTTGTTTTGTGTGCACTGTAGTGTAGTGCAGGTCAGTTGTTCTGTGTGCACTGTAGTGTAGTGCAGGTCAGTTGTTTTGTGTGCACTGTAGTGTAGTGCAGGTCAGTTGTTCTGTGTGCACTGTAGTGTAGTGCAGGTCAGTTGTTCTGTGTGCACTGTAGTGTAGTGCAGGTCAGTTGTTCTGTGTGCACTGTAGTGTAGTGCAGGTCAGTTGTTTTGTGTGCACTGTAGTGTAGTGCAGGTCAGTTGTTCTGTGTGCACTGTAGTGTAGTGCAGGTCAGTTGTTCTGTGTGCACTGTAGTGTAGAGCAGGTCAGTTGTTCTGTGTGCACTGTAGTGTAGTGCAGGTCAGTTGTTCTGTGTGCACTGTAGTGTAGAGCAGGTCAGTTGTTTTGTGTGCACTGTAGTGTAGTGCAGGTCAGTTGTTCTGTTTGCACTGTAGTGTAGTGTAGTGTAGTGTAGTGCAGGTCAGTTGTTCTGTGTGCACTGTAGTGTAGTGCAGGTCAGTTGTTCTGTGTGCACTGTAGTGTAGTGCAGGTCAGTTGTTCTGTTTGCACTGTAGTGTAGTGCAGGTCAGTTGTTTTGTGTGCACTGTAGTGTAGTGTAGTGTAGTGTAGTGCAGGTCAGTTGTTCTGTGTGCACTGTAGTGTAGTGCAGGTCAGTTGTTCTGTGTGCACTGTAGTGTAGTGCAGGTCAGTTGTTTTGTGTGCACTGTAGTGTAGTGCAGGTCAGTTGTTCTGTGTGCACTGTAGTGTAGTGTAGGTCAGTTGTTTTGTGTGCACTGTAGTGTAGTGCAGGTCAGTTGTTCTGTGTGCACTGTAGTGTAGTGCAGGTCAGTTCTGTGTGCACTGTAGTGTAGTGCAGGTCAGTTGTTCTGTTTGCACTGTAGTGTAGTGCAGGTCAGTTGTTCTGTGTGCACTGTAGTGTAGTGCAGGTCAGTTGTTCTGTGTGCACTGTAGTGTAGAGCAGGTCAGCTGTTTTGTGTGCACTGTAGTGTAGTGCAGGTCAGTTGTTCTGTGTGCACTGTAGTGTAGTGTAGGTCAGTTGTTCTGTGTGCACTGTAGTGTAGTGCAGGTCAGTTGTTCTGTGTGCACTGTAGTGTAGTGCAGGTCAGTTGTTTTGTGTGCACTGTAGTGTAGTGCAGGTCAGTTGTTCTGTGTGCACTGTAGTGTAGTGCAGGTCAGTTATTCTGTGTGCACTGTAGTGTAGTGTAGTGTAGTGTAGTGTAGTGCAGGTCAGTTGTTCTGTGTGCACTGTAGTGTAGTGTAGTGCAGGTCAGTTGTTCTGTTTGCACTGTAGTGTAGTGCAGGTCAGTTGTTCTGTGTGCACTGTAGTGTAGTGTAGTGCAGGTCAGTTGTTCTGTGTGCACTGTAGTGTAGAGCAGGTCAGCTGTTTTGTGTGCACTGTAGTGTAGTGCAGGTCAGTTGTTCTGTGTGCACTGTAGTGTAGTGTAGGTCAGTTGTTCTGTGTGCACTGTAGTGTAGTGCAGGTCAGTTGTTCTGTGTGCACTGTAGTGTAGTGCAGGTCAGTTGTTTTGTGTGCACTGTAGTGTAGTGCAGGTCAGTTGTTCTGTGTGCACTGTAGTGTAGTGCAGGTCAGTTATTCTGTGTGCACTGTAGTGTAGTGTAGTGTAGTGTAGTGTAGTGCAGGTCAGTTGTTCTGTGTGCACTGTAGTGTAGTGTAGTGCAGGTCAGTTGTTCTGTTTGCACTGTAGTGTAGTGCAGGTCAGTTGTTCTGTGTGCACTGTAGTGTAGTGTAGTGCAGGTCAGTTGTTCTGTGTGCACTGTAGTGTAGTGTAGTGCAGGTCAGTTGTTCTGTGTGCACTGTAGTGTAGTGCAGGTCAGTTGTTCTGTGTGCACTGTAGTGTAGTGTAGTGCAGGTCAGTTGTTGCTGGATCCCTCTAGTCTCGCGTAGCCAGACGACTAGTCCACAATCTCTGAATGCTATACAGAGTCTGGAACTACAACAGTACTTCTGTTCACGAAAATATATATTTAACCCGTTTAGACTTGAGAACGATTCTACTAATGCCTTCTAAATCCTGACAGTTTTCTGACGGTTTCTATGTGTCAGTGGTTCTCAAACATTTTCATGTCAAGGACCCCAAAAACGATATACGTAATTGGCCGCCGACCCCCCCCATCTGAAAATATGTTGTTCCAGGGACCTCCTCCCCAGAAGCAAAGATTTGAGTTAAAAAGGCTCGCTCTGAAAGACTATATTCAAAGATTTGCGCCACATTTTTCACGATAAGAAAATACCAGATCTACAAGCTCATAGCGCGGCACCGAATGCTGAGCTATGGGCTTGTAGAGCTGCTATTTTTCAATAGCTAAAGTATAACATAATGCTTAAAACACCAAAAGGGGTTCCCGCACAGAATGAATATCATTACATTTTATTTTATTTACATTTCTGCTAAGCAACAAGCTATATATGCTGAGTTGATTTCTATCTATATTGGGATACAGTTGCGCGACTGTAAAGACGAAACGGAAGTGGGGAGGAGGCTTCTTTTCCGCTTTATCGCTTACTGATGATCAGAGCTTCCGTCTCTCCAGACTGTATGACGGAAGCATTTATATTTTACTCATGATCAGAGCTTCCGTTGCTCCAGACTGTATGACGGAAGCATTTATATTTTACTCATGATCAGAGCTTCCGTTGCTCCAGACTGTATGACGGAAGCATTTATATTTTACTCATGATCAGAGCCCCCCCCCCCCCCCCCCCCCCACACGATTTTTCAAAAATAGCAGATCTACAAGTTTTGTAGAGCTTGTAGATCAACGGCTAAAGTACAACATGATGCTTAAAACACCAAGAGGGTTATGTGTGCAAATGGAACCAAATGGAAGGGGTTCCATTTTGAGCGGTTCTCACCTGTTTGTAGCTCTTGTGTAGTTTCTTGTACTGGAACATGTTGCAGAGCACTGTCGCGGCTGCTTTGGCTGCTTTCACCCTCCCAGCACTGATAGAAGAAATAGATGATGATAATAATTAATAATAATAATAATATACAGTGTTAAACACACATGTACAGTTGTATGGCAAAGGTTCAAATGCCATTTTGATAGCATGTTACTTAGAAAAGACAACCTCCCGCCTACTGGCAGCTTAGCGAAAGGGCCTTGAGTTTGCATGTTTTCCCCGTGTCCCCTAAGGTAGGTATACCCTCACATGTTCTCCCCGTGTCCCCTAGGGTAGGTATCCTCACATGTTTTCCCCGTGTCCCCTAAGGTAGGTACCACCCTCACATGTTCTCCCCGTGTGCCCTAGGGTAGGTATACCCTCACATGTTCTCCCCGTGTCCCCTAGGGTAGGTACCCTCACATGTTCTCCCCGTGTGCCCTAGGGTAGGTACCACCCTCACATGTTCTCCCCGTGTGCCCTAGGGTAGGTATACCCTCACATGTTCTCCCCCCGTGTCCCCTAGGGTAGGTATACCCTCACATGTTCTCCCCGTGTCCCCTAGGGTAGGTACCCTCACATGTTCTCCCCGTGTGCCCTAGGGTAGGTACCACCCTCGCATGTTCTCCCCGTGTGCCCTAGGGTAGGTATACCCTCACATGTTCTCCCCCCGTGTCCCCTAGGGTAGGTATACCCTCACATGTTCTCCCCCCGTGTCCCCTAGGGTAGGTATACCCTCACATGTTCTCCCCGTGTCCCCTAGGGTAGGTACCCTCACAAAAAACATGCAGTAATCCTGGTCTCTAAAACAATGATCTGATTAAAACAAATGTAGTTTTAGTGACATTTTAGTCACCTGGAATGTTTTAGTGTTAGTATAGTTTTAGTCGACTAAATATCATACGATTTTAGTCGACTAAACCTACAGTTGATTTAGTCGACTAACATGTGTTTTGTCGGGCCTTGATGCCGTCGTAATGAGTGTTTTTACACATGCTGAAAATAGCCGATCTACAAGCTCACAACACGTCGCAGCGTGACGCGTTGCAGCGCGACGTGTTGTGAGCTTATAGATTTTTCAGCATGCAACAAAGTGTAAAATTACTTATACTGGATCTCTTGTCCACTAGTCCCTTCCTAACATTTAAGTCTAGTTGTTATTTGTCGGTGAAATAGTCAGTATATTTAGTCTTAGTTTTAGTCATCGTTTTCATTTACGATGATCTTTCGTCTTAGTTTTTAGTCGACAAAAACAACACTGTTTGAAACGTCTCATCAACACTCAAACTACGTTCTATTTGTCCAGACAGTGGTACTGAAAGGGGGTTCTATTCACTACTTCATAAACATTTGTTTTCTAATCTCATGGATTGGTTTTTGAGTACTTTTTCCTGTTTTGTATGTGTCTATGGAGTTAACATTACTCTAATAGACCCCCAGGTGTTGTGTATGTGTCTATGGAGTTAACATTACTCTAGACCCCCAGGTGTTTTGTATGTGTCTATGGAGTCAACATTACTCTAATAGAGCCACAGGTGTTTTGTATGTGTCTATGGAGTTAACATTACTCTAGACCCCCAGGTGTTTTGTATGTGTCTATGGAGTTAACATTACTCTAGACCCCCAGGTGTTTTGTATGTGTCTATGGAGTTAACATTACTCTAATAGACCCCCAGGTGTTTTGTATGTGTCTATGGAGTTAACATTACTCTAATAGACCCCCAGGTGTTTTGTATGCGTCTATGGAGTTAACATTACTCTAATAGACCCCCAGGTGTTTTGTATGCGTCTATGGAGTTAACATTACTCTAATAGACCCCCAGGTTTTTTGTATGTGTCTATGGAGTTAACATTACTCTAATAGACCCCCAGGTGTTTTGTATGTGTCTATGGAGTTAACATTACTCTAATAGACCCCCAGGTGTTTTGTATGTGTCTATGGAGTTAACATTACTCTAATAGACCCCCAGGTGTTTTATATGTGTCTATGGAGTTAACATTACTCTAATAGACCCCCAGGTGTTTTGTATGCGTCTATGGAGTTAACATTACTCTAATAGACCCCCAGGTTTTTTGTATGTGTCTATGGAGTTAACATTACTCTAATAGACCCCCAGGTGTTTTGTATGTGTCTATGGAGTCAACATTACTCTAATAGACCCCCAGGTGTTTTGTATGTGTCTGTGGAGTTAACATTACTCTAATAGACCCCCAGGTTTTTTGTATGTGTCTATGGAGTCAACATTACTCTAATAGAGCCACAGGTGTTTTATATGTGTCTATGGAGTTAACATTACTCTAATAGACCCCCAGGTTTTTTGTATGTGTCTATGGAGTTAACATTACTCTAATAGACCCCCAGGTGTTTTGTATGTGTCTATGGAGTTAACATTACTCTAATAGACCCCCAGGTTTTTTGTATGTGTCTATGGAGTTAACATTACTCTAATAGACCCCCAGGTTTTTTGTATGTGTCTATGGAGTTAACATTACTCTAATAGACCCCCAGGTGTTTTGTATGTGTCTATGGAGTTAACATTACTCTAATAGACCCCCAGGTGTTTTGTATGTGTCTGTGGAGTTAACATTACTCTAATAGACCCCCAGGTGTTTTGTATGTGTCTATGGAGTTAACATTACTCTAATAGACCCCCAGGTGTTGTGTATGTGTCTATGGAGTTAACATTACTCTAATAGACCCCCAGGTGTTTTGTATGTGTCTATGGAGTTAACATTACTCTAATAGACCCCCAGGTGTTTTGTATGTGTCTATGGAGTTAACATTACTCTAATAGACCCCCAGGTGTTTTGTATGTGTCTGTGGAGTTAACATTACTCTAATAGACCCCCAGGTGTTTTGTATGTGTCTATGGAGTTAACATTACTCTAATAGACCCCCAGGTGTTTTGTATGTGTCTATGGAGTTAACATTACTCTAATAGACCCCCAGGTGTTTTGTATGTGTCTATGGAGTTAACATTACTCTAATAGACCCCCAGGTGTTTTGTATGCGTCTATGGAGTTAACATTACTCTAATAGACCCCCAGGTGTTTTGTATGTGTCTGTGGAGTTAACATTACTCTAATAGACCCCCAGGTGTTTTGTATGTGTCTATGGAGTTAACATTACTCTAATAGACCCCCAGGTTTTTTGTATGTGTCTATGGAGTTAACATTACTCTAATAGACCCCCAGGTGTTTTGTATGTGTCTATGGAGTTAACATTACTCTAATAGACCCCCAGGTGTTTTGTATGTGTCTATGGAGTTAACATTACTCTAATAGACCCCCAGGTGTTGTGTATGTGTCTATGGAGTTAACATTACTCTAATAGACCCCCAGGTGTTTTGTATGCGTCTATGGAGTTAACATTACTCTAATAGACCCCCAGGTGTTGTGTATGTGTCTATGGAGTTAACATTACTCTAATAGACCCCCAGGTGTTGTGTATGTGTCTATGGAGTTAACATTACTCTAGACCCCCAGGTGTTTTGTATGCGTCTATGGAGTTAACATTACTCTAATAGACCCCCAGGTGTTTTGTATGTGTCTATAGAGTTAACATTACTCTAATAGACCCCCAGGTGTTTTGTATGTGTCTGTGGAGTTAACATTACTCTAATAGACCCCCAGGTGTTTTGTATGTGTCTATGGAGTTAACATTACTCTAATAGACCCCCAGGTGTTTTGTATGCGTCTATGGAGTCAACATTACTCTAATAGACCCACAGGTGTTTTGTATGTGTCTATAGAGTTAACATTACTCTAATAGACCCCCAGGTGTTTTGTATGTGTCTGTGGAGTTAACATTACTCTAATAGACCCCCAGGTGTGGTTAGAATATTGAAATATGTCTTCCCTGTGTATTTAGATTTCTCAAAAGGCCCAATCGAAATAACAGTGATATAGTGTCATCACAATATCATCCCCTCCCATAACCCCTCCCCCTTTACCATGCAGCATCAGCTGTGGGTGCTGCTTCAGTTCAGATGGATCACCACCCACCAGGCAAATTGCGCATACTTAATGACCTGGTGGGTGTGGCCACATTAAAACATAATTTTAACACTTTATGTACAGATATGTACATTACTCAGATATGGAAGAAGACCTTAACCGTCTTCCTGCCATTGCCGAAGCCCTTCGGCAATCAAAGCCTCAATTTGATAATAAACCTTGCTGCCATTGCCGTAGCCCTTCGGCAATTGCGCTTTTATAGTGCATATGATCGATCAAGCCATAATGCTACTCACGTTAGCCGGTTAGCTAGCAGTGTTGTTAGCACTGCACTGGATCGTTCATATTAGATCGCGGTCGCCATAAGAATCCATTCTATCCGTTTCTTTCAATCGCCTGTATCTCCTATTCCTTGTCCCAGATGGCATTTTTGGTCAAAACAGCGTTTCTTTGACGGCACAGAGCCGACGTTGTGGAGTGCTATATGTACCGGCATTGATTCGATCATGTAAACAAAGGTTGTCTTGGCAAAAAAAGCTGGCAGGGATAAGCTCACTTCCGGTTGAGGCAAAATGTGGCTTTTCAAAATAAGAGCTCAAATTAAAAAAATGCTGGCGTGAATTAGGTCCTAATTTCTCAATAAATGGTAGCAGTCAATGGGTTAAGAGGCGGCATGTTCTAGGGGGGGGGAGGGGGGACAAAATCACGGCACTCCATCTTTAATAATGTGAATTATTAACCCATTCTGAACGGGAACCCATTTTGGTGTTGGCATCATGTTATGCTTTAGCTATTGAAAAATAGCAGACCTACAAGCTCGTAGCGCGCCACCGAGTGGCGCGCTACGAGCTTGTCGGTCTGCTATTTTTTTTTTTAAATCAAAGAATGACTGACATTTTTTTAGAATCTGATCTCAGGTCAGAATGGGTTAATCAGACCAGTGTGTGTCCAGTGGAAACCTCGTATGAATCTGATCTCAGGTCAGAATGGGTTAACAGCACACTGTGGAACCAGCGTCCACTCCTGACCAGGGGGGCAGTCAGACAGATATTTTGTGAAGCCACTAAGGAAATCGGGACTTCCTGAAAGTTCATATAATGGCCTGTTGTGGCGCTGTCATTGGGCCCAACTTCACCTAGACTGTATTACCTTAATAAACATGGGCATGAATACTTTCTGCTTCCAGTCACTAGTTTAAAGTCTCATTTCTCATGTCATAATATTATTTTTGGAAAAGTCGCGTATGTTCTGAGGGGCGTGGCTACCGTTACAGTCTATGATCGGGAGCCACCCCCCATTCGAGTCAAAATAAAAACCAACAAAGAAGAAGGGGGGAAGTCCCGCCTCGTTGTCTGGGCCAGCCAATGGCCAGCTGGGCCCAAACGGATCTACAAAGATGGCGACTTACAGTTCAAGGACTGACGGGCTTCATTTTACGTCCATATAAGACCCGGAGAACGCTTTGTCCATATTTTCTACAGTCTATTCTCCTGACCCACCTGTTGTCGTGGGAGTTCTTGATGCCCACCAGCTTGGCCAGGCCGTCAAAGAAGGTGACGTCGCGGGCTGCCAGGGCGCTGGCGGTGACCAGGTTGTTGAGGATGCCGCAGATGTTGACCACGACATCGCTGGATGGGTCCTTCTGCTGGCCGTCGCAGGGCAGCAGAGTGACCAAGTTGTTGACCACCTTGGTGGCTAAACAAACAAACAAACAGCAGAGTCACCAGGTTGTTGACCACCTTGGTGGCTAAACAAACAAACAAACAGCAGAGTCACCAGGTTGTTGACCACCTTGGTGGCTAAACAAACAAACAAACAGCAGAGTCACCAGGTTGTTGACCACCTTGGTGGCTAAACAAACAAACAAACAGCAGAGTCACCAGGTTGTTGACCACCTTGGTGGCTAAACAAACAAACAAACAGCAGAGTCACCAGGTTGTTGACCACCTTGGTGGCTAGACAAACAACAAACAAACAGCAGAGTCACCAGGTTGTTGACCACCTTGGTGGCTAGACAAACAACAAACAAACAGCAGAGTCACCAGGTTGTTGACCACCTTGGTGGCTAAACAAACAAACAAACAGCAGAGTCACCAGGTTGTTGACCACCTTGGTGGCTAGACAAACAACAACATGGGTAATAGGTAAGACACTTCTTAAAACATATTTAGGCCTAACGTCGAAATGAAAAAAAGAAAGTCTTCTAAATCCTGACAGTTTTCTGAAATACCTCATGTTTCTATATCAGTGGTGCTCAATATTTCATGTTGAAGACCCCAAAAATATATGTAATTGGCTGCCGACCCCCATCTGAAAATATGTAGTTCCAGGGACCCCCCCAGAAGCAAAGATTTGAGTTAAAAACGTTCACTCTGAAAGAATATATATCGCAAGCTCGTCACGTGGCACTCAGTGCAGCACGATGAGCTTGTAGATCTGCTATTTTTCCAATAGCTAAAGTATAACAATAATGGGTTCCCACTCTGAATGTGTTCTTAGGGTAAAAAGGTTATACCATTAACAATTGAGGCATTTATCAGACACTCTTAATCCAGTGGCTTACAGTAAGCAAGAACAACACATGGTAATACATAAAATACATAGAAATAGTCATCAAGAATCATACGGAAGCTAAGACCCTAACCTCTGGCTAACAGTAGAATAGCTATGCCAGTAAAACGCTAGCGACAGAGGTCGCGTGCACGTATCTGCCTGGGTGACGGCAGACTGCTGGGCGAGGGCTGGCGTTTGGCACGGGGGGGGGGGGGGGGGTCAGATCACCCTGGAATGAATTCTGTACTGGCCATATGGTGTCTTGAGCGTACAGGTTTTGTTGAGGTCAGATCAACATAATGGAATGTCAGAACAGGTCAGCTCCATATATGGAGATCTAAGCGTGGGCAGCGGGGGGGGCAGTGTCTTGAGTATACAGGGTTTAATGAGGTCTGGCCATATATGGAGTCGTGTCTCGAGCGTACAGGGGTTTGATAATAATAATAATAATAATAAACTTTATTTATATAGCACCTTTCATACATAAATGTAGCTCAAAGTGCTTTACAGAGCAGAAAAGATAATAAAAACAAAAGCAAAACAAAACAGCATTAAAACAGGCATGCAGTTAAAACAATAGGGCAATAACGCAGTGTCAAATCAGGAGAAGGCAGTGGTACAAAGATAAGAACAGATAAAATAAGGCAACGACATTAAAAAACAAGCAGTAATACAATACAGTGAGGACGTGAATAACAAAAAATAAAAGATCACTTAAAAGCAATAGAGGTGGGTCTTGAGCTGAGCTTTTAAAAATGTCTACAGGGGCTGCCTGGCGAAGGTACAGTGGGAACTTGTTCCATGCCGACGGCACGTAGAAGCAAAAAGCTGCTTCCCCGTATTTTATAGTTGCCATTTTTTTAGGCAAAGCGAGCAGGCCAGCAGTGGAAGACCTTAGGGGCCGGTTTGGGACATATTTAGGCAGGCAGTCATGTAGGTAGGAAGGTTGCTAGACCATTGAGAGCTTTATAGACAAGTAAAATAATTTTAAAATCAATCCTAAAAACAACAGGAAGCCAGTGCAGTGATGCCAAAACTGGAGTAATATGTTCTCTCTTTCTAGTTACAACTCTAGCTGCTGCATTTTGGACAAGTTGTAGTCTGTCAGTTGTTTTCTTAGGCAGTCCTGAAAAGAGCGCTATGCAGTAGTCAAGCCGAGAAAAAACAAAGGCGTGGATTAGCGTTTTTGCATCGTCCGAGGACAAATAGGCTCTGATTCGAGCAATATTTTTAAGGTGAAAAAAGGCAATCTTGGTAACATGATTAATGTGTGAATTAAAATTCAATTCAGAATCAATAATAACCCCCAGGTTCTTTACTGTACTGTTACTTTCTACAGTCAGGTTGCCAAGCCTGCTTATTATTGATTCTTTCTGCTCGCTAGAACCGATTATGAGAACTTCTGTCTTATCCTCATTTAGCTTGAGAAAGTTCTCACTCATCCAACATTTGATGCTAGACAGACAGGTTAGCAGTGGGTCTAAGGCACAGGGATCATCTGGGGCCACAGAACGATATAGTTGGGTATCATCAGCATATAAATGAAAATTGACTCCGTGATTGGTAATGAGTTCACCCAATGGCAGTATGTACAAGGAGAACAGCAGAGGACCAAGAATCGAGCCCTGTGGAATACCAGAACTGATGTCGTGTTTGTCTGAGTCAAACTCGGCTAGATTGACAAAGTAACTTCTGTTTGATAGGTAGGAGGAGAACCAGGACAGGGCCGTACCAGACAGGCCTATCCAGTGCTCCAGACGCTGTATTAAAATTGAATGATCAATGATGAGGTCAGATCAACACGAATTCTGTATTGGCCATATATAGAGCATGTCACGAGGCGTGACTGTCAGACTGAGTGACAGGTGAGGCGTGACAGGTTTTGCAGGTCCCGAAACACGTACCCATGTCGTTCTATTGTTTAACCCATTTAGACCTGAGGACGATTCTACACATGTCTTCTAAATCATGACAGTGTTCTGAAAAACCTCATGTTTCTACAATATGTCAGTGGTGCTCAACCTTTTTCATGTCAAGGACCCCCAGAATTATCTGTATTTGGCCGCCGACCCCCCCCCCCCCCCCATCTGAAAATATGTTGTTCCAGGACCCCCCCCAGAAGCAAAGATTTGAGTTGAAAACGTTCGCTCTGAAAGAATATACATTCAAAGGTTCGCGCCACATTTTCAAAAAAAAAAATCAACGAGCTCGTAGATCTGCTATTTTTCAATAGCTAAATTATAAAGCAATGCTTAGAAAACACCCCCCCAAAAAAACTGGTTAAAAAACACCTACCCATGTCGTTCTTGTCGGCGGCGTGGCGGGACAGGTTGCGCAGGAAGCCGGTCAGCGAGCGCAGCTCCAGGTCGGAGGTCGTGCGCAGGTTGTCCAGCAACACGGGCAGCATGCGCTCCTGGTCCAGGGCCACGCGGCTCAGCACCGACGCCCACTACAGGGGGCACAGGGGAACTGCAGGTCAGTACGCTTTAACATGGAAGGGACATTTTCATTTCATCGCTGGAAGAAACTGCAATGTTACTAGTATTTGTAGTAGATAACAGTAGCACAGTTTGACATTTGCACAATGTGGTCAGAAAAATAATGAAGTATGTGTGTTTGACTCTTAGAGTATATATTAACCCATTCTGGTGTTAGCATCATGTTATGCTTCATAGCGCGCCACCGAGTGGCGCGATACGAGCTTGTAGGTCTGCTATCTTTTGAAAAATCGAAGAACGACTGACATTTTTATAGAATCTGATCTCAGGTCAGAATGGGTTAATCAGACCAGTGTGTGTCCAGTGGAAACCTCGTATGGATCTGATCTCAGGTCAGAATGGGTTAATAGAGACGGCACCGGGTTTCTCCTCCCATCCACTTGCATTAAGTTGCTCAAAAGTGCATGAGGCGATTTCACTCCTCCTTCCGGGTAGGAACAGAGTGCATTCTGGGACAGAGTGCATTCTGGGATGGATTTCCCCAATAACATTGGGGAAATCATTCCCCAATGAGTGCCGTTGACTATCATTGCGCCGTTTGCGCGTGTCATGGGCCCAATAACATGAACGTGGGCAGTGATAGTCAACGGACCAGCGCTGGCTCGAGCTGCAATGACAAATTCGGCCACTATGTCCATTTCGCCTCAAGGGTTGCCGTCCGGGTGCCGTCTCTATTAATATATAATTATACTCTATGGTTTGACTGGATTGCTGAATTGACCATAATGCTTTGGTTCATTTGCCCCTCCTTGTGGAGAGGGGGGAGGCTGTGTGGATGTGCAGCTTGTAGATTGGCTGTATACATAACAACAAACAGCAATGTACGTGTATGGTGGTCAATCTCTAATCATCTCACCCTCTTGCAGTGGCCCATCTCTAATCATCTCAGCCTCTTGCAGTGGCACATCTCTAATGCTACTCACCCTCTTGTCCCCGGCGGTGATGTTCTGCAGAGCTCCGGACGCCGCCTCTCTGGTCGTGGCGTTGATCTCGCACTGCTTCAGCACGCGGTTATACAGCCCCACCACCTGGGGGTGCCAGAGCCACTCCACGCCCTTGGGCACGCGGGCCACCTCCGTGAACGTGGACATGTCCTGGTTCTTCCTCTGAAAACACAGCCACGCCCAACACCGTTCATTTCACCCACTAAAACTACAATTTCACTAAAACTACCAGATTAGTTGGTTTTCTCCTCGACTACAATTTACAATTTAGGATTGAGCAGGCGCTCTTTTTTTTTTTTTAAGATATTTTTTTGCGGCTTACGCCTTTTATTGATTTTTGAAGGGACAGACAGTAGGCTGACAGGAAACGGGAGAGAGATGGGGGGATGACATGCAGTAAAGGCCGTGTCGGGTCCGGGAGTCGAACCCGCGGCACACTGCGACTGGATTACCAGTCCGGTGCCCAGACCGTTACGCTACGGCCTGGGCCGAGCAGAGGCTCTTAATCCAGAGCGAATTACATTAAGTCAGAACAAAAAGCATGGCAATACATTACATATAAAGTAATTATCAAGAAACATGCGTAAGATAAGAACGTAACAGTGGAGTATCTATATAATGAAACTATACATGAACTATACATATGTACTATAAAGTGCTATGACTGCATAAAATGCAATTCTAGTGCTGTCTACGTAACATGCTATAAGTCTGTATAAAATGCTATCCAAGTCTACATATAGTGCTATCTAAGGGGCTAGGGCAAGTGCTACGGGCCATGATGGAGTCTGAACAGGTGGGTTTTCAGACTACGGCGGAAGATTGGGAGTGAGGCTGCAGTTCTGATTGTAATGGGAAGTGCATTCCATAGTTTTGGAGCCAGAAGGGAGAAGAGTTTGGGATGTGTGGAGCGTTGTCCCGGCGTTTTTAGCGAAGGTACTTTTGCACTCTTCACACACAGGCAGACAGACAAATACAGAGATCTCCATGTGGGACACAGACAGATAGTATAAAATGGGTGCTATGGCAAGCTGGCAATGGGTATTATAGGGTTCCCCAAGTTGCATCGCTCCCATGTCGGCCGGTGGCCGACGGGCACCTACAGGAGGTCCAGTGGTGATAGAATGGGAGGTACACATACATTCTTGGCCTTGCGGCTCTTGGGGGTGAAGCATCCGATGGCGTCGGACTTGACTCCGGTGTCCTGGGCCCTGGTGGGCCCCTCCAGGCGTAGGAGGGCCGAGGGGGGCATCTCGCTGTACAGCTGGTAGGACAGGTTCCTCAGCACACACACTGCATTCTCTACGCCCTGTGCACACACACACACACACACACACACACACACACACACACACACACACACACACACACAATCACAATTTAGGATTACGTAAGCTCACAATTTGTTTATGTGCGTGCGTGCATGCGTGCGTGCATGGCTGAGTGCGTGTGTGCGTGCGTATTTTCGTATCTATAAGACTTTCATTTGGTCGTTACATGATTTCAAGATTTTGCACGTTCCAGACTACATATCAGTAAAAAACATCAGTAACGGGTTGTTCCAGGACAGGACACTAAACTGTGTGACGGATCTGGATCGTATACCTTGTCCTCTGCCTTGTTGGCCTCCAGAGCTCCTTTGATGTAGGTGACCAGAGCATCCACCAGGCCGTGAGTCTCCCTCATCTGCTGCCGGGTCTTCTCATTCACCGAGCTCAAGTTCCTACAAGAACAGAACCACTCAATCATGTCAGTGTTGTTTTCGTCGACTAAAACTCTGACTACCTTTTTCCACTGACGAAAACGACATGGAAAGTAAATGAAAACTGAGCTATGATGACTAAAACTAAGACTAAATATATTGGCAATTTCGTCAACAAATAAAAAACTAGACTAAAATGTTAGGAAGGGACTAGTGGACAAGAGATCCAGTATAAGTCATTTTACACTTGGTTGCATGCTGAAAATAGCAGATCTACAAGCTCACAACGCGTCACGCTTATAGATCGGCTATTTTCAGCAAGTGCAAAATCAGTTTATTACGAGGGCATCAAGGCCCGACTAAATCAACTGTAGTTTTAGTCGACTAAAATATTATGACATTTAGTTGACGAAAACTAGACACATATTCCGTGTGACTAAAATGTGACTAAAACTAAGTGAAAACGATTTCAAAAGACTACGACTAAAACTAAAACAACACTGTCATTCACCGAGCTCGGGTTCCTAGAACAGTGGTTCCCAAAGTGGGGCCTGGGGACCCCCAGGGGCCCTTGAGGGAGTTCCAGGGGGTCTGGTTTGGAACCAAATAGACCCTTATATGGGTCCGTAACTCTGAGAGTGTACAAATGTTAACCCATTCTGAACGGGAACCCATTTTGGTGTTAGCATTACGTTATGCTTTAGCTATTGAAAAATAGCAGATCTACAAGCTCTTAGCGCGCCACCGAGTGGCGCGCTAAGAGCTTGTAGGTCTGCTATTTTTGAAAAATCGAAGAACCACTGACATAGAAACATAGCTTTTTCAGAAAACTGTCATTTTCAAACAGACATTTTTAGAATCTGACCTCAGGTCAGAATGGGTTAAATGAACATAGATTTTACAATATAAATCGGGGGTCCCAGAGGTAGAAATGCCATTAAATGGGGGTCCGTAGCCTAATTCAGGTCAAACTGGGGGTCCTTGAAATTAAAACGGGTTGAGAATCACAGCTAGAGCCGTAAAAAGCTTCTCTTATGGGGGGTCCCTGGCCTGGCAAATCTGTTCTAATGGGGATCCGCCGGCTAATTAAGTGTCAATTTGGGGGTCCACGATATGAAAAGGTTCAGGTTCAGGTTCAGGTTTATTTGTCATTTGTATAGATACAGAGTATACATACAATGAAATTTATTTTGCTCAGAGCACTCTCAGTCTTACATACACAGGACATAAACAAACATCTATAGTGCAAGAAAAGACAAAAACAGGAAAAGAAAAGTGCAATACAGTTCAAGGTCAGCTGTTCAGCAGCCTGACTGCCTGGGGGAACCACCAGAAGAATAGAATAAATACACTTCATATGTAGAGGTATTATAACATATATTTCAGTACAGCAAAAAGGTATTAATAATCCATAAAGACCTGAGAAACAGATTCAACGTAATGTCTCCTAAACCATGACACCCTATGTTTCTTTCAAATATGTTGTTCCAGGGAGAGTATTAGAGGTACTGTAACATAATGTTTCAGTACAGTAAAAGGTATCAAAACAGAGGCGTTTGGGTACCTCAGACATCCAGTGGTGTTGTAGAAGATGTCGGCCTCGGAGGCGCTGTGCTGAATGGACTCGTCGTCCTCGCCCGCCAGAGGAACCAGGATCTTCTCCGTCAGCTCGGCCAGAGTTTCCCTCGCCAGCTTCTCCTTCAGGTTGTCTTTGGAGGACAGGTTCCACAGAATGCCTGCAACGCACGCACACACACACACACACACACACACACACACACACACACACACACACACACACACACACACACACACACACACACACACACACACACACACACACACACACACACACACACACACACACACACACACACACACACACACACGCACACGTACACGTACACACATCAGAGGAAGAGGTCAGGTATAAATACTTAACCCCAGCGCCTGCGCTCAAGTATGATCAGTATGATCAGTAGTATGATCAGTCGTTAACTAGGTTTCGAGGAAGAAATCCGATTGGTTGAAACAGCCTTCTAGCCGTGGTTCAAACGAGCACCACTCCGCACCTAATCAAAACAAAGAATTCAGCTGCTCTGTTTTCCCAGAGCGCTAGCAAACTCTGTGATTTTCTTAGTTTTAAGGGTAACTGTATACTTGTATAACTGCAATATTACACTCGAGGGTGTGGTTTAACGTGATTATTGACACTTCAGTGATGCTTGCGGAACTCGACTACGTCTCGTTCCTGACCACATCACTACATTGCTGTTGTAGAACTGTTGGGCAGTAAGCTAGTGACAGTAAGCTAGTGACAGTAAACTAGTGGCAGTAAGCTAGTGACGGTAAGCTAGTGACAGTAAACTGATGCCAGAGAGACAGACAGGGTTGATCAACGCTCTCACTCTCTGACTCACTATTCTCCCACGTTTGGCTGAAGGGAGGAGTCGTTCGTTTTGGTGTGAGATACCGTAACGGCTTAATGAGTCATTTATGACTCATTAAGCCGTTACGGTGAGTCATAGCGCACGTGTGTGTCTGCGTTTTGTGTGTGCGCACGTGTGTGTGTGTGTGTGTGTGTGTGTGTGTGTGTGTGTGTGTGTGTGTGTGTGCGTGTGCGTCGACTCAGCGCCTCACAGTTGCATGAAAACCGAGGCCGAGGATCGTCAATAAATAAAAATAGTCTGGAGTGCAAATAATATGGCCGTCTGCTGGGACTATGCGGCCAATAGGAACTCACCGTATTTAAAAAAAGCCAGGCTGTATAAGCAACACAGCTGCACAGCCAATCAGAGGGTGTGTCAGCCAGTCAGTCAGCGAGAGCACACTAGAGGGTGTGTCAGTCAATTCAATTCAATGCAAAGGAGCTTTATTGGCAAGAGAAAACATACGTTTACGCTGCCAAAGCAAGTGTCACTGTCAGTCCTGTCAATATACTAACGGCTCCTAGCATCGTATATGTACTGTATATAGTATTGCATGTCTTTGTAAGTCTTGATTAATTTAATTGAATACTCAGGACCAGAATGGATACCAGCCCTCAGGGCTGTTTGTGTGGCATCATTGTGTAACTGTACCTCTGTACCTTTTTGTAAGCCGTTAATAAAGTATTCAATCAATCAATCAATCAATCATTCATATGTGTTAACCCATTTAGGCCTGACGTCAAAGTTTAAAAAATTACTTTTTTTACATTTATTTTTTTCTGAAAAACCTCGTGTTTTTATATCAGTGGTTCTCAATATTTCATGTCAAGGACCCCAACAAGTATATGTAATACTGACCAGTGTTGCACCCGAACGCGTACAAAGAACGATAGTTCACGAACGCGTTCTCCTTTGGGCTGAACGTGAACTGAACGTGCTGTACTTCTGCCTGACGAACGTCGTTGTGAACGCGTTCATTTCTGGCGTGTGTGAACGTCACTTTTTCTCGTTCAACTTTGTTCAAGAGTGAGTGGGGGGGGGGGGGGGGGGGTTACAGACGTTCGTATCCTGCCACGACGTCATGCTGCTTTCACACGGGCAGATGCAACAGATGCAAAGCTACACTAGTACACCTAGTCACAAACAGTGTCGTCGTTAAGCAGCAGGAGCCTAGGATCCCACTAGCAGCAGCTGTCCGTTTATCATTGGCACAACCACGAACGTCCAACACATACAGTATACAATGAATTACTCACCTAAAAAAGAAAAAGAAAAATAACTAAAATTGTTATTGTTGGGGGTTCCCGCCCAACCCATTTTAGGCGGGAACCCCTTTTGGTGTTAGCATTATGTTGTGCTTTAGCTATTGAAAAATAGCTACAAGCTCGTAGCGCGCCACCGAGTGGCGCGCTACGAGCTTGTAGGTCTGCTATTTAAAAAAAAGAACGACTGACATAGAAACATAGCTTTTTCAGAAAACTGTCAGGATGTAGAACAGACATTTTTAGAATCTGATCTCAGGTCAGAATGGGTTAGTAACATGACTTACCGGTGATGTTCTTGCGCAGCTCGTCGTCGTTCTCCCTCAGCGCCTCGACGAGCTGCGGGATCCCGCCCTCCTCGATCAGGGACACCTTGTTGTCCATGCTCTCGTAGATCAGGTTGCGCGTGGCGCCCGTGGCGTAGCGCTGCACTTCCTGGTTGTCGCAGTTGAACAGCTTCACCAGCTCCCCGATGCCCTTGTAGCGACGCACCTGGACCAATCAGTGGGGGGGAGAGTTTAGTTACCTTGTTGTAGCCCCAGGTGGAATAGTAAGAGGGTGGCGACACTATAGCGTTGACTGCCATTGTAACAAATGGAATGCGGAAGTGCTCATTCTATCTCAACGGGATAATTCCAATGTTTGGAACTATATAGCCCATAGAACCCTGCTTTGTCTCGATGGGATAGTTCCAATGTTTGGAACTATAGCCCATAGAACCCTGCTTTGTCTCGATGGGATAGTTCCAATGTTTGGAACTATAGCCCATAGCACCCTGCTTTGTCTCAATGGGATAGTTCTAATGTTTGGAACTATAGCCCATAGGCACCCTGCTTTGTCTCAATGGGATAGTTCCAATGTGTGGAACTATAGCCCCATGGCACCCCGCTTTGTCTCGATGGGATAGTTCCAATGTGTGGAACTATAGCCCATAGCACCCTGCTTTGTCTCAATGGGATAGTTCTAATGTTTGGAACTATAGCCCATAGGCACCCTGCTTTGTCTCAATGGGATAGTTCCAATGTGTGGAACTATAGCCCACAGGCACCCGCTTTGTCTCAATGGGATAGTTCCAATGTTTGGAACTATAGCCCCATGGCACCCGCTTTGTCTCGATGGGATAGTTCTAATGTTTGGAACTATAGCCCACAGCACCCTCAATCACAATCACAGCACAGTTTAGAGACGCACCTCAACCAATCACAAGACCTTAGTTACCTTGCAGCGACGCATTATTCTGAACCAATGACGGGACAGCTTAGAGACGCACCTGACCAATCACAAGAGAGCTTAACGACGCACCTGACCAATCACAAAGGGAGTTTAGTTTTAAACCTTGTAGCGTCCAGAGCGTCTCAAACATGTCCATGACGAGTAGGCTCGTATTTGTATTTGGCCCACGGACCGGTTGGACCGCCGCTCCCTCGGACCCCCGTTTGCAAAGATCCTGTGCCAGCAGGGAGGGATGGAGGGACCCCCGTAAAGGTACGATACTGTATAATGTATATATATATATAGTTGCTGTCAGGGCAGAAAGCTCTCATTTCCTTATTCGTATTCTTTTTACTTTTTTGTTGTTCCACCCCTTTTGGTGTGTATAGCATTATGTTATACTTTAGCCATTGAAAAATAGCAGACCTACAAGCTCGTAGCGCGGCACCGAGTGCCGCACTACGAGCTTGTAGGTCTGCTATTTCTTTTTTAAATCGTGAAAATGTGGCGCGAATCTTTGAATGTATATTCTTTCACAGCAAACGTTTTTTTTAACTCAAATCTTTGCTTCTTGGGGGTCCCTCCCTGGAACAACATATGTTCAGATGGGGGGTCGGAGGCCAATTACGTGTATTTTTGGGGGTCCTTGACATGAAAATGTTTGAAAACGAAAACGAAAAAGGTTTTTCAGAAAACCTTTTTCCAGACCCACAGGAACGCACCCAGGGTGCCGGCCCGATTCCGTCGAGCCGCCCCGCGTCCGAAACGGTTGAGAAATGACAGAGTTACAACCATGCTGTTTTTGTGCTCACACATACCCAGGCAGGCAGGCAGCCAGCCAAGCAGGGACCCACACAAAAATGGGTTAAGGAAGTGGTTTGCACCACTTTAAAATGGGTTAACCTCCTACTCCACCAAACTAAACTTATTTACACGTCATGGCAATAAAAGGCTTCCGATTCTGATACTCTCTCTCTCTCTCTCTCTCTTCTACTCCATCACACAGAAGCATCAAAAGTATCAGATCTAGAAGCTTGAAGCGTGGCACGAAAGCGATCCGCTTTGAGCTTGTAGATCTGCCCTTTCTGATGCTTTTGAATTTATCTATACAAGCTCAAAAAGTACAGTTCATTTAGCATAAAAAAATAGCCAATCTTCAAGCTCAAGACGAGCTTGTAGATGAGCTATTTTTGAACAGCTTAAGTATAGACTAGGATTTGACGCCAGAGAGCGAGTTATCTAATGCCTTTGCTAAAAGAATTGGAACGCGGCCATCGCTGTGTCAAATGTTGATCGCAATACAAAGGGACAGAAATCTTTAAAAACATGACATTGTTAACACTGTCGAATCTAGTAACGATTAACGGATGGAGCGACACGAGGAAGAATGCCAACATAACTATTGAGCAACGTCTGTGACTGACAGCTACATGTGAGTCCCGCGGGGTTTGCTCTCAACTGGGATTATCTGACTTTCGATGTTTTTTTTGTGCATCATTCAGAAGACCTCATTTCACTAAGCCCCGGACAATTCAACACAACGAAGGAATACTTTATTTAACTATTAACTCCCGTCTTTTTTAACTAATCGACGTCGCACTGCAAACGAGGGAAACCCTCAGGGACCGCCGAGGCTACATGAGGTTACATGCTTTGAGTTTGTCAACCTGGCATCGCAGAAACGCCACACACAAAAGGAATGAACCCATTTAGACCTTCTAAATCCTGCCAGGTTTCTGAAAAACCCCATGTTTTCTATGGCAGTGATGCTCAACTCTTATTCATGTCAAGGACCCCCAGAATTATCTGTATATGGCCGCCGAACCCCCATCTGAAAATATGTTGTTCCAGGGACGCGGCAAGAATCGTGAAGGGGGGGAGGCATATTACACATAATGTTGTGGGTTCTTGACGTGAAATATTGAGCACCACTGGTATAGAAACATAAGACGTCAGGCCAAAATGGCTTAAAAAACACACACACACACACACACACACACAAAGAAGGAGTTCCCGCCCAGACTGGGTTAAGGGAGTTAGTCAGAGAGGCTTATCGTCAAAGTCTATCCCGGTTCCAAAGCACTAAAGACACCTGGCAGTTGGATTTGGATAGGATTGCTGAGGTGGAGCGCCACACCTACTGTACTACCAGCTCCCAGTACTTAGTATACATCCTACTGTACTACCAGCTCCCAGTACTTAGTATACATGCAGACTAGTCACATCCAAGCCGTGCTACTCATACACTGAGCTGGTGCCCAGGGGTTCCTCCGGCTTTAAGTGCCTTAACCCATTCTGACCTGAGATCAGATTCATACGAGGTTTCCACTGGGACACACACTGGTCTGATTAACCCATTCTGACCTGAGATCAGATTCTAAAAATGTTCAGTCGTTCTTCGATTTTTCAAAAATAGCAGACCCACAAGCTCGTAGCGTGCCACTCGGTGGCCCGCTATGAGCTTGTAGATCTGCTATTTTTCAATAGCTAAAGCATAACATGATGCCAACACCCGTTCAGAATGGGTTAAAAATATATGGTGAGGCAGCTTTCTGCTCCAACGGCCTGGAATAAACTACCATTCCAGCTCAGACACGCACCCTCTGTAGACATTTTTTTCAATCAAGACTCACCTCTTCACTCTTGCTTTTAGTTGAGTTTTAATATCTGCGTTCCTACTCTGACTCCAGAGTGATTTGCTGCATGTTGTTTTATTTTCAACACTGTCGTTTTGTTCTTTGCCATTGTTCTATAATTTTAACTATGTGCTTGTCTTTTATTGCTATTTTGCCCTGTGAAGCACTTTGAGCTGCATTTATGTATGAAAGGTGCTATATAAATCCACTGAGTTGGCAGTGTCCACTGGTTCATCCACTGAGTTGGCAGTGTCCCGGGGTCGAACTCACAACCAATAAAAACTAAGCTACGATGACTATGACTAAATATATTGAAAAGAAATTGTACAAACAAGAAAGAAATAAATCATTTTATGATTCGTTGTGTGCATGTGTCACACTCAAAAAGATCTAAAAGCTCACAACGTGTCGCGCTGGGACGCATTGTGAGCTTGGAGATCTGCTATATTCAGGCATGCAGCCAAGTAAACATCAGGCATTACAACTCCATGCTAAGATACATTTCAGTCGACTAAATCAACTGTAGATTTAGCCGACTAAAATCTTATGATATCTAGTCAACTAAAACTACACTACACTACTACACTCAAACATTCCAGGTGCCTAAAACATAAATCCAGCACAGCGATAGTTCACGGAGCCACGGAAGTCACTTCTAATGATCTCTCCCCGGACCCCCCAATTAATTTGTTGTTATGTTGTGTTATGTCCATGTAATGTCTTTATCTTATCTAATTATGGACGGGAACCCCTTTTGGTGTTTTAAGCAGCATGTTATACTTTAGCTATTTAAAAATAGCGGACCTACAAGCTAATTGCGCGAGTGCCGCGCTACGAGCTTGTAGATCCTCTATTTTTTGGGGGAAAATCACGAAAATCTTTCAATATATATTCAGCGCAAACGTTTTTTAACTCACATCTTTGCTTCTGGGGGGGGGGGGTCCCTGGAACAACATATTTTCAGATGGGGGTCGGCGGCCAAATACATATATATTTTGGGGGTCCTTGACATGAAAATGTCTGAGGAATCGTCCTCAGGTCTAAATGGGTCTGTGATGTCAGATTGTGTGCGTGTTGCACTCTGTAACATCACATGAGCAGAGCCACCAACCTCCAAACTAAACGCAACAGCATTGCAATAAATGACACGTGCCGAATAATCCTGAACTGAAGCGTCTCAATGGCCCAAAACGAAATGTTATCCAGACTGTGACTAAAACACTACCTTTTTTGCTGTCAAAACCAACACGGTTCGGGAACGTCGCGGTCCAAAAGGTGCAGTGCTCCACTGACTGAGCCGCCCTGAACGTACAAAGGTTATCTCTTTCTGTCCCTAAACCCACAGGAAGTGCTTTGTGAGCGGAGGAGCGCTTTGAGACAATCATGCATCTCTGTTAAAACGCTTTCAGACCATACGACGGTGTGGAAACGTCATAAGCAACCCAATCGACGGGTTGCAATGGCGTGTGCACACGTCCTAGCGCATCTTCAAAGATACCAGACGAGAGAAGAATATTCAGATTTTATTTATTTTTTAGTTGGACTTCAAGGCCACCATACGCTTCGCTCTTCGTTCATGCGCGGTCCCGTTCACTTCCTGTTTACCGCTGCAGAAAGAATGCCTCGTCTCTCCTAATCTAGGGCGCTCTCCTCAGGGTTTTTTTTTTTAATGATTTTTCGTGGCTTTCGCCTTTATTTTATATTTTTTTACGGAGGGACAGACAGTAGGCTGACAGGAAATGGGGAGAGAGAGAGATGGGGGGGAGACATGCAGTAAAGGCCGTCGGGAGCGGGAGTCGAACCCGCGGCACACTACCAGACTGGATTGCCAGCCAAGGTGTTTTGATCACCCCAGAGCTTCTATTTTGAAGCAATCCCGACGCTGTCACAACATACTTAACACGAGTGTTGTACAAATACAAACGCATTCATTCATGTACACAGCTTGTAGATCGGCTATTTTCAGCATATGTATAAAAAGAAAATCAGTCATTACGACGGCATCAAGGCCCGCCAAAACACATTTTGTTGGATGGTGTGTGGTACTGGTTTGTGTGTGATATCCGTTATTAGCGTGGTTACCTCCTGCTTGGCCTCGGCGTTGTGTGTGTGTGTGTGATATGCGTTGTTAGCATGGTTACCTCCTGCTTGGCCTCGGCGTTGTGTGTGTGTGTGTGTGTGATATGCGTTGTTAGCGTGGTTACCTCCTGCTTGGCCTCGGCGTTGTGTGTGTGTGTGTGTGTGATATGCGTTGTTAGCGTGGTTACCTCCTGCTTGGCCTCGGCGTTGTGTGTGTGTGTGTGTGTGATATGCGTTGTTAGCATGGTTACCTCCTGCTTGGCCTCGGCGTTGTGTGTGTGTGTGTGTGTGTGATATGCGTTGTTAGCATGGTTACCTCCTGCTTGGCCTCGGCGTTGTGTGTGTGTGTGTGTGTGTGATATGCGTTGTTAGCATGGTTACCTCCTGCTTGGCCTCGGCGTTGTGTGTGTGTGTGTGTGTGTGTGTGTGATATGCGTTGTTAGCGTGGTTACCTCCTGCTTGGCCTCGGCGTTGTTGTAGCACTCGTGCTGGATGTAAGCCGCGCCCAGAACCTGCAGCGCCGGGTCGGAGTCCTTCAGGTGTTCCACAGCCGACGACATGTCCAGACTGGCAATCCTGTTCACACACACACACACACACACACACACACACACACACACACACACACACACACACACACACACACACACACACACACACACACACACACACACACACACACACACACACACACACACACACACACACACACACACACACACACACAGTTACTGTACTGAATGTGAATCTGTTCACACACACAGAACACTGTACTGTACTGTACTGTACTGTACTGTACTGTACTGTACTGTACTGTACTGTACTGTACTGTACTGTACTGTACTGTACTGTACTGTACTGTACTGTACTGTACTGTACTGAATGTGAATCTGTTCACACACACACACACACACACACACAGGACACTGTTACTGTACTGTACTGAATGTGAATCTGTTCACACACACACACACACACACAACACTGTTACTGTACTGTACTGTACTGAATGTGAATCTGTTCACACACACACACACACACACACACACACACACACCGCTGTTACTGTACTGTACTGAATGTGGATCTGTTCACACACACAACACACACAACACTGTGTTACTGTACTGTACTCTACTGTACTGAATGTGAATCTGTTCACACACACAAACAACACTGTCTTACTGTACTGTACTGTACTGTACTGTACTGTACTGTACTGTACTGTACTGTACTGTACTGTACTGTACTGTACTGTACTGTACTGTACTGTACTGTACTGTACTGTACTGTACTGTACTGTACTGTACTGTACTGGATCATGGCCATGGCAGCAATGTGGCACAAAAACTGGTAAAAAATATATAAAAATGATACAAAATATGAATCATATTTGGGTATTTGGTTTTCAACTGTTTCCTATATCCGGTATTGGCTGAGAATTTCCCATTCGGTGCACCCCTATACTCTGTTCCAACACAACACCAAACAACTAACTACCAGACTTCCAAAAACAAACTGCATGGTCAAGGCTACTACATACATTGGCCTTACTCCCGGAACCCACCTCACCCCCGCTCATTGTGATTAACCCATGTTGGGACGGGAACCCCTTTTGGTGTTAGCATTATGTTATGCTTTAGCTATTGAAAAATAGCAGATCTACAAGCTCGTAGGTCTGCTATTGTTGGTCTGTTGGTCTGATATTTTTGAAAAATCGAAGAACGACTGACATAGAAACATAGCTTTTTCAGAAAACTGTCAGGATGTAGAAGACATTTTTTGAATCTGATCTCAGGTCAAAATGAGTTAAAACTTTTTTTCCCCACCACTGCAGATAGATATACAGGATGTTTATGAATGATTCAATCCTGTTCAACACAACACCAAGCAACACCACTAATGCGTCCACTGTGATAGTACACACATAAAGTATGCTTGGATCAATACAAAGAGAACTAGACAATCTGAATCTGACTGAAAATGTTGGTAAAAGAAAAGCATGTCCTAAAGTAAGGCCTGCCTGCCTGCCTGCCTGCGTGCCTACCTGCCTGCCTGCCTGCCTGCGTGCCTACCTGCCTGCCTGCCTGCGTGCCTACCTGCCTGCCTGCCTGCCTGCGTGCCTACCTGCCTGCCTGCCTGCGTGCGTGCCTACCTGCCTGCCTGCCTGCCTGCTCTACTTTGACACGACAAGTCAAGTATGTTAGCTTGTTGACACGTTCAACAGTCCTTTCACAACACTGTTGCTTTCCGTACTTAGTAACAGCATGCTGGTAGGAGATGGAATGTGTTGTTGTGCTCTTTAACACACATTTAGACGCGAGGACGATTCTACAAATGCCTTCTAAATCCTGGCAGTTTTCTGAGAAAAAAACTCTTGTTTCTATGTCAGTGGTTCTCAAACATTGTCATGTCAAGGACTCCCAAAATCATATGTAATTGGCCCGCCAACCCTCCATCTGAAAAGCAACGATTTTAATTAAAAACGTTCGCTCTGAAAGAATATATATTCAAAGATTTGCACCACATTTTCAAGATAGCAGACCTACAAGCTCGTAGATCTGCTATTTTTCAATAGCTAAAGTGTAGCATAAGGCTCTAAAACACCAAAAGGGGTTCCCGCCCTGAACGGTTTAACACAACAATATCTCCCAGAGTGGTTTTAATCTGACGACGTGTTAAGAGCTGATCCCAGATCAGAGATTCCTCCATAAACAGACCACAGAGTTATAGAGTATACTGTATACTCCCAGACAGTTATAAGAGCTGATCCCAGATCAGAGATTCCTCCATAAACAGACCACAGAGTTATAGAATATACTGTATACTCCCAGACAGTTATAAGAGCTGATCCCAGATCAGAGATTCCTCCATAAACAGACCACAGAGTTATAGAGTATACTGTATACTCCCAGACAGTTATAAGAGCTGATCCCAGATCAGAGATTCCTCCATAAACAGCCCACAGAGTTAGTTAGGGTATACTGTATACTCCCAGACAGTTGAGTTATAAGAGCTGATCCCAGATCAGATATTCCTCCATAAACAGACCACAGAGTTAGTTAGGGTATACTGTATACTCCCAGACAGTTATAAGAGCTGATCCCAGATCAGAGATTCCTCCATAAACAGACCACAGAGTTAGTTAGGGTATACTGTATACTCCCAGACAGTTATAAGAGCTGATCCCAGATCAGAGATTCCTCCATAAACAGACCACAGAGTTATAGAGTATACTGTATACTCCCAGACAGTCGTGTCACCAAGATGCAGCTCAGAGCAGGCGTCTCCGGGTTTTTAAAACCCATTTAGGCCGGACGTCGGAAAAAAAAAAGTCTGAAATACCTCATGTTTCTATATGAGTGGTGCTCAATATTTCATGTCAAGGAACCCCAGAATCATATGTAATTGGCTTGCCGATCCCCATCTGAAAATATGTTTCAGATGGGGATCAGAAGCAAAGATTTGAGTTAAAAACGTTCGCTCTGAAAGAATATATATTCAAAGATGTCCACCACATTGTCACGATTCTTCAAAAATAGCAGACCTACAAGTTCGGCAAGTTCGGTGCCGCGCTATGAGCTTGTAGATCTGCTATTTTTCAATAGCTAAAAGCATAACATAATGCTTTAAAACACCAAAAGGGGTTCCCGTTCAGAATGGGTTAAACAGCAGGTGGATGGAAAATGAAGCTCGCGGGCGGCATGGCTGCAACCTGCAGCGAGGGCAAAGCTTCTCTGGTGTTCTAGCCCCGGTGGTTCCCAAACGTTTTCATGTCAAGGACCCCCAAATTGACACTAATTAGCCCCGTGGAGCCTCCCATTTGAAAAGATTATCCAGGCACATGTAGACTTGCGCTTGTAGATCTGCTATTTTCCGTTTTAATAACCAATTTAATAACCTGGTAACTGGGTTTAAAACAACATTTAGGAAACGAGCTCAAATAAGCAAAACTCTTACACTTTAGAAACGAGCCCAAACAATCAACTACACTAGAAACAATTCCAAATAAACAACTACACTTTAAAAACAATACCAAATAAACAACTACACTATAGAAACAATACCAAATAAGCAACTACACTTTAGAAACAAGCCCAAATAAGCAACTACACTTTAGAAACAATACCAAATAAGCAACTACACTTTAGAAACAAGCCCAAATAAGCAACCACACTTTAGAAACAATACCAAATAAACAACTACACTTCCGCCGTAGCCTGAAAACCCACCTTTTCAGACTCCATCATGGCCCATAGCACTTACCCTACCCCCTTAGATAGCATTTATGTTGCCTTAGATAGCATTTGATACAGACTTATAGCATGTTATGTAGACAGCACTATAATTGTATTGTATTTAGTCATAGCACGCCATAGTACATATGTATAGCATAGTAGTAAATATGTATAGTTTATATGTATATATAGTATTATATGTATAGTGTATGTATAGTTTCATTATATGTATGTATAGTTTCATTATATAGATATTCCACTGTTACTTTCTTAGCTTACGCATGTTTCATGATAAATGCTTTTATGTGATGTATTCCCATGCTTTTGTTCTTGCTTAAATGTAAGTCGCTCTGGATTAAGAGCGTCTGCTAAATGCCTAAATTGTAAATTGTAAATTGTAAGCCCAAATAATCAACTACACTTTAGAAACAAGCCCAAATAAGCAACTACACTTTAGAAAAAAGCCCAAATAAACAACTACACTTTGGAGACAAGCCCAAATAAACAACTACACTTTGAAAACAAGCCCCCAAAACCTGTCAACATCGCAAAAAAACCACCAATGATATTTTACAAAAAAAAAAAGAAGGGCTAAAAGAGTCGCTTGTAATCAGCACACATGGCAACCGCAGGGTGTTGGTTGGCGGTGGTGTGAAAAGAGCCGCGCTGCCACGCCCAAAACCAGTCCAACCAGAGTCACCCCCCAGTCCCTCCCGCCCCTCCTCCCTATGACATCACCGCCTCAACGTGTTATTAAGTTCCTAAAACGACACAGTATCAATTGTCGCCGAGGATGGGATCTCCTGTGGTTTCCTCCGTCATGTCGGTCCTCCTCGCATAGCCTACAGTGATGCCTTTTTTATTGTCTCATGATAGTTAACAACTTAGACGCATCGTCATGCAAAAATCACGTTTATGTTCTGTGATATAGTCTGTGTAGCTTGTCGCGCACGCGTGCAGTGGAGTGGAGTGCACTTTAACCCAGGGTTATGCAACCTCAGGCACGGGTACACAAATCACTGACACACTACTGGCATACATACGTGTGAGAGAGAGGATTGGGAGAGAGAGTTTGGTTTAAAACCCATTTAGGCCCCGACGTCGAATTCTGAAAGAATATATATTCAAAGATTTGTGCCGTATATTCACGATTTTTTAAAAATAGCAGACCTACAAGCTCATAGCGAGCCACTCGGTGGCGCGCTATGAGCTTGTAGTCTGGGACATGAGCTTGTAGTCTGGGACATAGGCATGTTTATTGCTGCAAGTCGACGATCATTACAATGTCCAGAAGAAAAAACATCTTTGACCATCAGAATCTGATGCTAGCTATTCGTGTATAGATATGTATGTATTTTATTTTTTTTATATTTTTTTATCCCACAATTTTGCAACCCATTTTTTTCACCCACTGTCAATTATATAATGTAATCCTGGGCGTTACATTTCCTCTGTCAATTTGCTATGTTTGAAACCAGATCACTGCTTTTTTGTGCTTTTTGTTTGTTTTTTGTTTTTTTTAAATGCAAGACATTTCTTTGCCTATGAATGACACATTCTTGCATAGCCAGGTGATCAGATAATGTGCCTATAGTAGTACGTCTGCTGATGTGATCTACATTCGAATGATTTGGGGCGGGAAGCACTTTGGGAGATGGCAAAAACAACAGCATTCCGGAAACCTTTCAAAAGGTGTTGTTTTGTTAGGTCGGTTCTCCAACTGTCATCGGGAGCGGTTTTCAAAGCAGTCGGAGCCGGATTCCTGAGCGGGCCAGTCGGCCCCAAAGGTCGACCAACAGCGTATACAACTGCACAACTCTTGTACACCGTCAGGGTTACAGACCCGTGCGGGGCCATTTGAAACCCACTCAAGGACACTTTTGAGACAAATTTTCTAGGTATGCCCATAATGATGACCACGTATATGGTCCAAAAGTGTGACAAACTATGTTTCTATGTCAGTGGTTCTCAAACTATTTCATGTCAAGGACCCCCAGAATGATTATGTATTTGGCCGCAGACGCAGACCCCCCCCCCCCCCCCCCCCCATCTGAAAATATGTTGTTCCAGGGACCCTCTCACCCACTGAGGTTGCCCATGCTCCCACCAAAGATGTCGTTATTATTATGTTTATATGATTATGTTATACTTTAGCTATTGAAAAATAGCAGCTATGTTGTGTTAAATCGTGAAAATGTGTCAAAAGTCTTTGAATATATATTATTTCAGAGCGAGTGTTTTTAACTCAAATCTTTGCTTCTGGGGGGGGGGGGGGCATGAAAAAGGTCCGTGACATGAAAAAAGGTTGGAAAAAAGGTTTCTGCCCAACAACAAAAACAACAATATAATGACATTTAACCCATTTTGACCTGGGAACGATTCTACAAATGTCAAAATAATTAATAATAATAGTTTTCTGAAAACCCTAATCAGTGGTTCTCAAACATTTTCATGTCAAGGACCCCCACAATATATATATATATATGTATTTGGCCGCCGACCCCCGTCTGAAAATATGTTGTTCCAGGGAAGAATACCAGACCTACAAGCTTGTAGATCTGCTATTTTCCAATAGCTAAAAGTACAACATAATGCTTAAAACCCCAAAAGGGACTTCCCCGCCCCCAAAATGGGTTAACAAACACGACAACATGTCCAGTCAGTTTCCCCCTTCTTCTCACCCGCTGAGGTTGCCCATGCTTCCCGCGCTGCCCACCATGCCTCCGTCGAAGATGTCGTGGCCCCTGCCCACGCTGTGGAAGCTCTTGACCGACATGGCGCGGGACAGCCTGCCCGGCTGCATCATGGCGAGGTTGCCCTGCGACCCCATGTTGTCCATGATGAACCCGCCGCCGCCTCCTGCGCTTTGGTGCATCTGGGAGGACTGCGTGGTCATCGCCGAGCTCATGCGCGTGTTGCGGTTGTTGATGCGGCTGATGGTGCGGTAGGCGGGCCCCTTGAACGAGTGAGACTGGAGCACCTGGAAATTGCATTTATGCACGTTAAGAATGCAGGCATTGAGTGAGACGTGCTTCATGCAAAGTGACTGAACCGTACGCAAGGCATACGTAGAACAAATCACATAAAAACCTGCATATTTCATCGCAAAAAGGACTTTAGCTCAAGGATTTTAGCCTACGAACTTTAGCCAACATAATCAAGGATTTTAGCCTACGTATTTTAGCCAACATAATCAAGGATTTTAGCCTACGTATTTTAGTCAACATACTCAAGGATTTTAAAAATAAATAAAGCTTTGAACTAGGGATGCACCGAAAGGGAAATTCTTGGCCGAATACTGAATATCCGAATATGATTAGTATATCTTTTTTTCCTACCATTGCTGTCATGGCCCGTACCTTAAAGCTACCTGATTCATGGCAAAATAAATAACTTAACTAATAATAATCACTATATTATGGGTCCATTAAACATTTAATCAGCTCTTTTGAATGCATTAATTGCATTTACACTATTCGGCGATATATTTTCTCACATTTTTTGCCATTTTCTGCCGAATATGTTATTAAATGTATGCGGCCGAATATTCGGTGCATTACTAGTTTGAATGAACGAACGAACGAACGAACGAATAAACAAATTAATGACTGACCTCCATGTCTCCTCCTCCTCCTCCCCCTCCGTCCACCATCATCATGCCTCCTCTGGAGGACAACGTGCCGCTCAGACTGCGTCTCATGGGGAAGGCCGAGTTGACGCTCCGCTGCTGCTGCAGCCGGACCTGAGCGCCGCCGTAGCCGTTCATCCCTCCTCCTCCGCCCTGGGCGCCACCGTAGTCGCGGTCCGACACCATGCTGGCCGCGTCGCTGCCGTCCACCATCACCTGCACACGGCGGGGGGTTATTTAATCCATTAAAAACCCATTTTGCACTGAAAGAAAGGCTTCTGAATCCTAAAAACATGTTTTTTGGAGTGGTTCAACCACTCCAAGGAACAGCAATGTCCGTGTTCACCTATGCCTGTGTTCACCTATGTGTGTCTGTGTTGGTTAATGAGCACCAGTATATGAGTACCAGTAGGGGCGCTGTTGTGCCAGAAACAGAGAGAGGGATAGTGCTGCACTGTTTCCTGCTAATGAGAGAGAGAGAGAGAGAGAGAGAGAGAGAGAGAGGGAGAGGGAGAGGGAGAGAGAGAGAGAGGGAGAGAGAGAGAGAGAGAGAGAGAGAGAGAGAGAACATGCAAACTCCACCCATGTTTCTATGTCAGTTGTGCTCAAGCCGACCCCCATCTGAAAATATGTTGTTCCAGGGAACCCCTCCAGAAGCAAATATTTTAGTTAATTTTTTTATATATATATTCAATGATTTGCACACATTCACGACTTTTCAAAAATAGTAGACCTACAAGCTCGTAGCGCACCACTCGGTGGCACGCTACGAGCTTGTAGATCGGGTTCATATCAATAAACTTCGTCTTTTGGATGAAACTTCGTCCTGGGCGCTGGCTGTTACTAACAGAAAGGACGGTGAACTTCGTCCTGGGTGATTGGGGTGTTAACAGGTTGATTGTGCGGAGGCAGTGTAGATTCCGAAGAAAATAGTTTTTTTTTTTTTTTCGGGACGTAAACAAGGTACGCGCGACACACAAACAGGTCGTGAGGGGCACTGCCTAACAGCGGCCGTTTAAGACGTCCCAACACGTCCCAGACACCCCGCGTCTCATTGAATGAGTGTGTGGACATCCTGGGCATCAGAAGTATTATTTAGACGTGAGGCCGATTCTTAATCCATTTAGACCCCGAGGTCGATTCTACAAATGTCTTCTAAATCCTGACAGTTTTCGGAAGAACCCTATGTTTCAGTGGTGTTCAACCTATTCCATGTCAAGGACCCCTAGAAGTATATGTATTTGGCCGCCGACCCCCGCATCTGAAAATATGTCGTTCCAGGGACGCCCCCCGAAGCAAAGATTTGAGTTAAAAAAAGAAGTTCGCTCTGAAAGAATATATATTCAAAGATCTGCGCCCAACATTATCACAATTTTTAAAAAAATAGCTTTTTCAACAACTGCTAAAGCATAACCTAATGCTTAAAAAAAACACCAAAAGGGGTACCCGCCCCAGAATAAAAAAAGTAATTGACCTGGAACTGTGGCTGTCTCATGGAGTGCAGGGACAGGGTATCAGCGTTGAGACGGGTGGTGTAGCCTCCTCCTCCACCCTGCTGTCTGATGGAGGTGTGGTAACCTCCACCTCCTCCTCCTCCCACCGTACTCATCCTCAGCTGGTTTAAGTCCACCGCCGAGCGAGACGTGTAGCCTCCGGACATACCCGAGGAGTACTGGGACATGGGCCGGGCCTGGGGGGGGGGGGGGGGAGATGACGGACAAGAGGACAATAATTAATTGCATTTTTAATAATGAATTGCATTCTTGTGGCACAGTTGGTAGTGCTGTCGCCTCACAGCTAGAAGGTCCTGGGTTCGATTCCCGCTCGGGGCGCTGTGGGTGCTGGTGGCGTGTTTCCTCCTCCGCGTCATCAGTGCCCATACCCGAAGGCGGGGTTGGCAAAAGGGCCTTTCTGTGTGGAGTTTGCATGTTCTTCCCGTGTCCCCTAGGGTAGGTACCCTCACAAAAAACATGCAGTAATCCTGGTCACTAAACTGCCTCCCCCTGGCCAGCCGGGACGCCTGATGGAGGGGAAAGGAACTGGTTGGAATAACGTGTTCCTTCCACGCGCCAAGTGCTCAAAGCGCTTTACGATGGGCCATTCATTCATTCATACATTGGGAGGTGAAGCGGCGAACAGTCGACGCCAGCGTCCTCACATCCCACATTCACACACCAATGGTGGCGAGCTCACACCGACCGACTCATTGGAGGCAATGTAGGGTTCAGTGTCTTGCCCAAGGACACTTCGACATGTGGACAGGAGGAGGAGCCGGGATTCGAACCGCCGGCCCAAGGATCATTGGACGACCTGCTCTACCTCCTGAGCCACAGCCGCCCTACAAGGCCGACAAGAGGACAAGAGGACAGTACAATGACCAGAGGAGTACTGGGACATGGGCCGTGCCCACGGGGGACAGAGGACAAGAGGACAGGGACATTATAATGACCAGAGGAGTACTGGGACATGGGCCGTGCCCACGGGGGACAGAGGACAAGAGGACAGGGACATTATAATGACCAGAGGAGTACTGGGACATGGGCCGTGCCCACGGGGGACAGAGGACAAGAGGGCAGGGACATTATAATGACCAGAGGAGTACTGGGACATGGGCCGTGCCCACGGGGGACAGAGGACAAGAGGACAGGGACATTATAATGACCAGAGGAGTACTGGGACATGGGCCGTGCCCACGGGGGACAGAGGACAAGAGGACAGGGACATTATAATGACCAGAGGAGTACTGGGCGCTTAACAGTTTGACTCCGTGAAACTCGTTACCCGCTATTTAATCAAATATTCTACGCTGCCGAGATTGTTTTTTACCTTTAGAAGTTTAGAGCATACGCTGAAGTATTTGCAGCTTTCAA
Organism: Protomyctophum parallelum; assembly: GCF_964188405.1. Lineage (NCBI taxonomy): Eukaryota > Metazoa > Chordata > Actinopteri > Myctophiformes > Myctophidae > Protomyctophum > Protomyctophum parallelum. The sequence continues at coordinate 48,363,470 of NC_139700.1, forward strand.
CGATGAAAATCCGTCGGCATGTTATGATCATCAGCACCAGCGCTACAGGATCCGCCTCCATGAGGCATTGTAGTCCAAACAAACCCCCTGTTCACTTACATTGAGCTCAATTTCCCAGAAGCCCTAGCAGCCCAGATGATGACTTGTTTTCCGGTTTCGTCATCATAACGCGACAGCCTCGTCATCAGGTCCCGGATAAATCCGCTGTTTCTTTTTAGTTATTATTAAAAAGGCGAATTAAACGCATTAAACAAATGTCGGGTATAGCGTTTTACGCGCGGTGGAACACTGGATTAAACAATTAGCGGCCATCAAACTGCTTACTGCTCCAGTTTGTTGCCGTTCCTCACTGTCCCTCAGCCATCTAATGGAAGCGTTACAACATTGAGGGGGCAGAAAACCGAGCACTTGAACGATGTTCATGCAGCCTGGAGAGGCACAAGCTGGGGTTTGAAATACATTGTTTTCAACGAGGGCGGCGCAAATAAGTAATAATAAGTATTGTACAGTAACAACTAGAAAAAGGTCTTCACCAGGAGGATAGGAGTGTGTGTGTGATGTTTGGCAAAATCTTTAGGAGCAATATAAACGTATGTGTGTGTGTGTGTGTGTGTGTGTGTGTGTGTGTGTGTGTGTGTGTGTGTGTGTGTGTGTGTGTGTGTGTGTGTGTGTGTGTGTGACACGTCTTGGCCTGTTGAGGCTGATTTGAAAACTGTCAAGTGGAGGTTTGTACAAAACGGGTACGGGTACTCCTGAAAGGTTTAGAAGCCAATCCTAGCCAATGAGGGTGGATTATGAGAAATCAAACAAACCCGTTTTGATCACATGACGGAGTAATATTAGAAAATGTGTTTTACATATGTCGGCCTCCTGGTGGCGCTATAAAGAGCAGATGTGAAAAATTCCAGGCAAAGGTTTTTCCTTGGCCTCTAGGGAGCTGGCATACAAAGTTATCCACAGATGTTTGCGAGTAAATCAGTACCCCTGGAATTTTAAAATCAAACACTTTTATTCTCCACCTCAAAATGTCCCCTTCCGACCCCAACGCAGCTGAATGAAGCTGTTGCAACAACATGGACACAATGCTGATGACGGCATCTTCACATTTAGGCCAGACACCGTTATTACATAATCGTCTAATCGCTATTATTTGAGATAAATCACAACGTTTCCACGTTGAAAAATGTTTGTACATTAGGAAAAAAGTTGAAATAGCAGATGATGACTAAGATGAATGAATAGAGCTCCGAAGTCCCGACGTCACTCGCTCATTCCCTGGTTCACGGAAGTCATTTCTCTATGGAGAATAACATGGGGTCATCTTGAAATTAGGGATGGGTCCGATTAATCGATTAATCGATTATCGTTAATAGGACCCGAAATCGATTATGAAAATTAATAATCTAATATTTTTTTTCTTGTTCTTTTTTTTTATGAAAATCTGTCGGAAAGGCAATATTGTCATCGAAACAGGACAGGGCTATAGGCCTACCAAAGTGTGCCTGGGATGTGTCTGTGTGGCTGCATGACTGAGAGGAGTGTGAGTGGAGATTGAATCCAATCAAGATACAGGTTTGGAGGATTTAGCAGGTGTTGGGAATTTACCTAATCAGGCTGGGGTTGCTATGGTGATCAATTCGAAGTCCAGGGACCACCAGTGTTCCTCATTTAAAAGATGGAGTCAGTAACCAAATGGACCCTTATTAACTCTCAAGAGTTACAATTATTGTTAATCATCTACATCAGGGGTTCCAAACTTTTTTTGACACCCTCAAAAAGAAGGGGAAGAATTGTTTTATCAGTAGCAGTAACAATAGTTGATTCTTCATATCCATGAAACGGCCTGGATGACATGTTTATTTTTCAAACACAGTTCTTATATGAGGCGATCTAAAACTCCCCTATGGGGATTACAATGCAAATAAAAAGTGCATGAACCCGTGGATTTGCGCCCTCTACTGATATTTAGTCAGTCTTAGGTGCCAAAACACAATTACAATCATGGATCGCAATTATTAGTATGACAATTAAAGGACCCCTTCAACACTTTTCAACCTATCTTCATATAATTGGTCCTCACTAATAATCATGATAAAATGCCACATTTCCCACTCAGTCTGTGTCTCATAGGAGGGCTGTGGGAGGTTCAGAAACCCGTCCACCAGTGACATCATCGATGGGTCTGTGATGTCTCATAGGAGGGCTGTGGGCAGTTCACCCGTCCACCAGTGACATCATCGATGGGTCTGTGATGTCTCATAGGAGGGCTGCGGGTAGTTCAGAAACCCGTCCACCAGTGACATCATCGGGCTGTGGGCCGTTCAGAAACCCGTCCACCAGTGACATCATCGATGGGGAATCCAAGCTAATAGAAACTGCAGGCTTTTCCAGCCCTGAAAAGTCGCAATGCTTTCACAGAAGACTGGCTTCTAATATGGAATCCAAATGAGAACTTCAATCCATGAGTAAAACAACATGTGTTTATAGGTCTGTACTGAGCTGACAAAATGACACTGGAGAGAAGGAATCTGGAGCCTGGGTGAGGTTGTCACAGCCTTGTACGACATATCACATCATGCACGCACGCACGCACGCACGCACACACACACACCATGACGGGCCCGTGTCGGGAGGCTGGGTACATGTAGGAGAACTTGGAGGTGTGTGTGTGTGTGTGTGTGTGTGTGTGTGTGTGTGTGTGTGTGTGTGTGTGTGTGTGTGTGTGTGTGTGTGTGTGTGTGTGTGTGTGTACTGACCATGGCGGGGCGGGAGCCTGTGTACATGTAGGAGGACTTGGAGGTGAACCCTGGGTTGTAGGTCTGGAACTTTGTGGTAGAAGAACCTCCATATTCTGGAGGGGGGAGAGAGAGAGAGAGAGAGAGAGAGAGAGAGAGAGAGAGAGAGAGAGAGAGAGAGAGATTTAGACATGGAAGATATTTGTCCCAAAGCGACTGCAAAAATTTGCTTTATTGTTTATACCCTGTATAACATGTAAACGACACAATGTGACATAGCTCGGTTTACAACATTTTTATTGCATTTTCACAATGTAAAGTAAACGTATGTTCTCTCATGCCAATGCAGCTCTTTTGTTGTTTACTTTTACTTTGTTTGTATTCCTAATATTGTATTAATACAGACCGGCAGTTTCATGTCAAGGAAGGCCATAAATATATGTAATTATCCGCCGACCCCCGTCTGAAAATATGTTCACCCCCCCCTTCCCCCAGTAGCAAAGATTTGAGTTAAAAACACGCGGAAAGAATATATATTCAAAGATTCTTTGCCTCACTTTCACGATTTTTCAAAAATAGCAATTTTTCAATAGCTAAAGCATAACATAATGCTTAGAACACAAACAGGGGTTCCCGCCCAGAATGGGTTAATACATCGTCAGGCCGAAACTTTGTTCCCCGGGCCCCTTTGTTCATCTTTTTTTAAACTCTGGATTAACGCTAATTCATCAAATCTCTGGATCTCGTCCCTGGCTACCTGTGCAAAGGTAAATTAATCTTGTTTATCTCGGGCATGGCTACAGAGGAGTTAAGGTATAAGAAAAATAGCAACGTATGACGCGAGGGTACATTTAATCACATCACACCAGAGCTGCTTGAAGCTGCAGTTGCACGTGATACCTTACTTCCAAATGCTAAATCACCTCAGAGATTCCAGCAGACCAGTTGGGTCTAGTCTAGTCTCAGCACAGAGACACTCACAGGTTCAGGTTCAGGTTCAGGTTTATTTGTCATTTGTATAGATACAGAGTATTCATACAATGAAATTTATTTTGCTCAGAGCACTCTCAGTCTTACATACACAGGACATAAACAAACATCTATAGTGCAAGAAAAGACAAAAACAGGAAAAGAAAAGTGCAAGTGAAGTGAAGTGCAATACAGTTACAAGGTCAGCTGTTCAGCAGCCTGACTGCCTGGGGGTAAAAACTGTTACTGAGACGGGTGGTACGAGATTTGATGCTCTGGTAGCGTTTTTTGGAGGGGAGTAGTTTGAACAGGGTATTTGCGGGGTGGCTGGTGTCTTCCATGATGTTATGGGCTTTTTTCATACAGCGAGTGGTGTAGATGTTATGGAGATTGGGTAATTCTGTAGTGCCGATGATTTTAGCTGCTGTTTTAATGGTCCTCTGCAACCTCTTGCAATCCTGAGCGGTCGTGTTACCGTACCACACTGTGATACAGCCAGTTAAGACACTTTCAATTATACAGCGATAAAAGTTCACTAGTCCTTTTGTACTTAAGCCAAATTTTTTAAGGCGCCTCAGAAAGTACAGTCGCTGCTGCGCCTTCTTGAGGATGTACTCGTTGTTGAGTGACCATGTGAATGTGTCTGTGATATGTATGCCCAGGAATGTAAAGTTATCAACTATGTCGACAGATGACCCTTTGATGGAAATGGGGGTGTGGATACCTTTGGACTTCCTAAAGTCTACAATGATTTCTTTGGTCTTATTGGTGTTAAGTGAGAGGTTGTTGTTATCGCACCATAGAGTTAGATCCTCTATCTCCCTCCTATAGGCCCTCTCATCACCGTCGGTTATTAGTCCGATCACTGTGGTATCATCCGCAAATTTAATTATGATGTTATTCTCGTATCTGGTGACACAATCAAACAAGCTGTACAGCAGAGGACTGAGGCAGCAGCCTTGGGGCGCACCGGTTCTGGTGAGAATTGTGGATGAGCTTCTCTCTCCTATGCGAACACACTGGGGCCTACCCGTCAGAAAACCAAATAGCCAGTTACAGATGGAGCTGCCCACACCAAGGCCACTGAGTTTCAACACTAATTTAGATGGTACAATAGTGTTAAATGCGGAACTATAGTCTATGAACAGTAGTCTGACATAAGAGCTTTTCTTTTCTAGATGTACCAGGGCAGTGTGTAAAGCAAGAGAGATTGCATCAGCACTGAGGCGAAACAGAGACACTACACTGTCTCTCTGCATTCTATGATCCTATAGTTTACTGACACACTACACTGTCTCTCTGCATTCTATGATCCTATAGTTTACTGAGACACTACACTGTCTCTCTGCATTCTATGATCCTATAGAGCACCGAAGTCTGACGTCACTTTCAGTAGAGGGCGTCAGTCCCCAGGTTCATGTATTTGTTTAGTTGCATTGAAATCGCCATAGGAGGATTTTTAGATTGCTTCATATAAGAACTGTGTTTGAAAAATGAACATGTCATCCCGGCCGCTTCACTCATATGGATATGAAGAATCAACTGACTGAGAGAAAACGCTAATGTTACTGCTGTTGAATTAGTTAGATTTTCGCTAGAAGCAGACTGTATCATATATGAGTGACTGACTGTCGCAAACGATACAGAGACACCTCCCTGACAATAACGCCGAGACAGCTTGTTTATTTTTGGACCACAACGCTTATAGTAGACGATATTAAGATCACCCCATGTTATTCTACATAGAGAAATTATTTCCGCGAACCAGGGGAATCGAAGGGATGAGCGAGTTACGTCAGGACTTCGGTGCTCTATAGTTTACTGAGACACTACACTGTCTCTCTGCATTCTATGATCCTATTCCTATAGTTCATAATTTAAACCAAGAATCTAGCATCAATCTAAACCATTGTACTATTGAAATAACATGCTGTAAATTGAAACTACCGCTACCTACATTTTAAAAAACAACAAAAGACCAAGGAAGAATGACAAATGGCCAGGGTATGTCTGCATGTTTGTCGAAACTAGGTCAAGGTATGCATGTGCAGTAAATCTATGTCTATATGTGCGTGTGTGCGTACGCGCTTGTGTGTGTGTGTGTGTGTGTGTGTGTGTGTGTGTGTGTGTGTGTGTGTGTGTGTGTGTGTGTGTGTGTGTGTGTGTGTGTGTGTGACAGAGTGGCTCACATTCACAGCCTCAGCCTGATGACCTAAAAATATATCTCCCCCGAGTCACAGAGAATTCCCTTTGGCTTAGTGGTTAAGAAGATGTTTGTTTATCCCACACAGGAGACCCACGTTCGAATCCCGGGCATTGCGTGCGTGCGTGCCCCATCCCATAATCTCCACCCCGATAGGCGTATCACAATGATTACAAAACTGTCACTTTGTGACACGCTGTAAGCTTGTAATTTGGCTGTAGATAAGCCATTTACAAATATAAAATCAGACCCGTCTGAAGTGAACGTTCAACCACCAAGATCACATCACAGTTATCTCAGTGTAATGCCAATTAATTTGTCACCTTAAAATGTCGTAATCATTCATGACAGGCACAGAGTGAGCGTTTATACTCTGTGACACACACACACACACACACACACACACACACACACACACACACACACACACACACACACACACACACACACACACACACACACACACACACACACACACACACACACACACACACACACACACACACACACACACACACACACACACACACACACACACACAGCTCGGTGCCGCGGTTCTTGTATTGTTTATTTTGTTTTACTGAGAACAGGGTTAGAAATAGGTTTAGGGGGGGGGGGCTTATTACTTAAGTTGCTATTAAATGTCGTGATGTCATATAGGCCTAATATTACCCATGTTTTTGTTATTGAACCCTCCGGGGTGTCATCACATTTTGTTTTGGTGTTTCAAGCATTATGTTATGCTTTAGCTATTGAAAAATAGCAGATCTACGTGCCGCGCTACGAGCTTGTATAGATAGGTCTGCCATTTTTGAAAAGTCTTGAAAATGTGGCGCAAATCTTTGAATATATTCTTTTCAGGCAGCGAACGTTTTCAACTCAAATCTTTTCTTCTGGGTAGGGGTCCCTGCCTGGAACTACAATGTTTTCAGATGGGGGTCGGAGGGGGTCCTTGACATGAAATAGTTTGAGCACCACTGACATAAGGGTGCTTTTTTTTCTCAGAAAACTCATGATTTAGAAGACATTTTGTAGAATCGAGCTCAGGTCTAAATGGGTTAAAATGCCTAATTTGCAAGTCATCAATGTGTACACAGTATGGCCACATCGTTATCTTTACAGATAGATAGAGCAACACAGTACTGCTGCCTATTCTACCCAGGCTTCACTTATTCAAACAATGCCACAGGCTGCCAGGGTTGCGCAACACACAGCTTCATGGCTTATTATTTATTATTAACCCCTTTTGGGCGGAAACCCCTTTTGGTGTTTTAAGCATTGTTATACTTTAGCCATCGAAAGCAGATCTACAAGCACATAGTAGCACTCGGTGGTAGGTCTGCTATTTTTGAAAAATCGTGAAAATCTTTCAATATCCTATATGATTTCAGAGACAAAGTTTTTAACTCAAATCTTTGTTCCCTGGAACGTCATCTTTTCAAATGGGGGTTGCAGGCGGCCAATTATAATTCTGGGGCTCCTTGACATGAACATGTTTGAGAACCACTGACATTGAAACATGGGTTTTTTTTCCAGAAAACTGTCAGGATTTAGAAGGCATTTGTAGAATCATTCTCAGGTCAAAATGGGTTAATAGTATCACTGCTGGCATCAATACGACAATAACTACTGTGTACTACTCTACTAGTATGTGCAATATGTGTAATAATGCAACGTGCGTAATTAGCGGTCAGGGTTAGAATGTGCTGCTTGCTTCGGTATGTCAATAAAGAGACATTCAAGTCTCTCTAGAGCCATTCAATGAAACGTTTTCGTTGTCCCTCTGTCAATCACACTTCTTAACAGAGTCCTTGCAGAGGGCAGACAGGGTAGGTGTTTTAAGGTTTTGAGGTGATGTTTTTCTCCTCTTTTGCACTATAGTTTATGGTGGTGTGTGGTATTTTAATGTTGTACGGGTCACTGTGTGCCTTTGTTGTCTTGTATTGCATCTGTATGCTGCAGGGCGGGTCCTTGGGGTCCAAGACAAATTTCCCCTTCGGGAGACAAAATAAGGAAACCTCGAACCTTGATGGCCGCCTCAATGCATTTCCAATGGGAGTCACATGGCTTCCTGACACAACCATTCAAACTCAAACTCAACCTTGTTGCATGGCTGTCTTCTGCCCTCACACCCATGCAACAAGGTTGTGTCTTCAAACCATACGTGACTCCCATTGGAAATGCATTGAGGCGGCCATGATACATAGAAAAGACACCGGACACGAGTGTGTCTTGAGTGAGTGAGGCCTAAGTTCAGCTGGAACTTAAGGCTCATACATAGTCTGGATTTACGGTGGTGGGGTGACCACCGAACTACAACATGACGTCACGAGTCGCGGTGAAGAGCAAACCACCGCCACCGCTCCAGCCCTTCTCTCTGTTTTTACTCACCACCGCTCAACGTTAGTTCAGCTCAGGTGGTCAGCTCACCACCGGAGCGGTGGTCACCTCACCACCGAAAAATCCAGACTATGAATAGGCCTTAAGTCTTCAAACTGTTGGACAGTCTTTAGGTGTGAGTGAGGCCTTACTGAGAAGCTCAAAGCAAGAACAGGAAAGACTAAATAATGAGACCAATAAAAGGCTAATATATAAAAAACTAAGCAACAAAATGTTGCTAATATATAATACAAAAAAAAAGCAAGAGAGCAAATGTCTGGGAAGTGTGTCTACTCTGCAAGGGAAGTGTGCCCATGGCAATTCCTTTAAAAAGTCACTAAATGATGTGCAGCTGTCATACAGAATATATTATGACAGTGATTTACTGTGACACTGACTATAAGGCACATTATGAGTCCAACTACCGCTAGTGGTTCTAAAGTGTTTTATTTGCAAAGACCCCCTTAATTCATTCAGGACGGAAAACACCTTTTGGTGTTTTAAGGATTATGTTATACTTTGGCTATTGAAAAATTGCAGATCTACAAGCTCGTAGTGCGGCACTCTGTGCTTGTAGATCTGCTTTTTTTATCATTAAAATGTGAGCAAATCGTTGTGAGCAAATTCTTTCACAGTGACCGTTTTGAACTCAAATCGTTGATTCTGGTGGTGTGGGGGGGGGGGTCCCTGAAACAACATATTTTCAGATGGGTGGTGGGGTCGGAGGCCAATTACATAATTTGTGGGGTCCTTGACGTGAAATATTGAGCACCACTGATATAGTAGCCTGACCTAAGCAGAGACATTTCTGGCCTAGATGGGAGGGCCGCGGCTCAGAAAAACGCGCACCCTGATTGGATCTCATCGATCTGTCCGTCACCCCCGGCCCCTCCTCTCCCCCCTAGTGCAGCGCTACGTCACATAATTTAGAGCGACGCCTACGCGGAAGGGTTGACTCCCACTTTTAGACTGGTTCAGCCCATGGCTTTTTCCAGGCTTTCATCTTTCGCGCAGACGAAATGAAAGCCTGGGTATCGAGGCTACTGATATAGAAACATGAGGTTTTTCAGAAAACGGTCATGATTTAGAAGACTTTCTTTTAAATATCAGACCTATAATATAGGTCTGAGATTTAAAATTGACCCATATTATGGCTTAATTCTGAGCAAATTGGCCCTTAATAGGCGTCCTATTTGGTTCCACTTGTTCACTCTCAGAGAGAGTTACAGACCCATAAGGGTCCGTTTGGTTCCACTTGTTCACTCTCAGAGAGAGTTACAGACCCATAAGGGTCCATTTGGTTTCACTTGTTCACTCTCAGAGAGAGAGTTACAGACCCATAAGGGACCATTTGGTTCCACTTGTTCACTCTCAGAGAGAGACAGTTACAGACCCATAAGGTTCCATTTGGTTTCACTTGTTCACTCTCAGAGAGAGAGTTACAGACCCATAAGGGTCCATTTGGTTCCACTTGCTCACTCTCAGAGAGAGAGTTACAGACCCATAAGGGTCCGTTTGGTTCCACTTGTTCACTCTCAGAGAGAGAGTTACAGACCCATAAGGGTCCATTTGGTTTCACTTGTTCACTCTCAGAGAGAGAGTTACAGACCCATAAGGGTCCATTTGGTTCCACTTGTTCACTCTCAGAGAGAGAGTTACAGACCCATAAGGGTCCATTTGGTTTCACTTGTTCACTCTCAGAGAGAGAGTTACAGACCCATAAGGGACCATTTGGTTCCACTTGTTCACTCTCAGAGAGAGACAGTTATAGACCCATAAGGTTCCATTTGGTTTCACTTGTTCACTCTCAGAGAGAGAGTTACAGACCCATAAGGGTCCGTTTGGTTCCACTTGCTCACTCTCAGAGAGAGAGTTACAGACCCATAAGGGTCCGTTTGGTTCCACTTGTTCACTCTCAGAGAGAGAGTTACAGACCCATAAGCATGGGGATGAGCCCTGCTTATACACTCCCCGTGTGTCAAAGTAGTTATGTCAACAAACTACTGTTGTTGTTGTTTATTAACACTTTGACTTCTATTCATGAGTTGCCCCGAGTTAATTCATTGTAGAACACTTTACCTGCGATTTGAGAGTTGCCCGAGTTATGTTTTCATTGTTTTTAATCCACCTTTTTGATCAGTTTTGTATGGACTTATTTGCCTGCAGCCATTCAAACCAGCAAGACGCCTTAATGGTGACCGAAGGAGCATGTTAGGTTGCGGTGCGCACAGCGTGGGGGGGGGATTTGGGCGCAAATCTTTGAATATATATTCTTTCAGAGCGAACTTTTTTTTTTAACTCAAATCTTTGGTTCTGGGGAGGAGGGGGTCCCTGGCTGGAACAACATATTTTCGGGGGGTCCTCCTCGACATGAAAATGTTTGAGAACCACTGATATAGAAACATGAGGGTTTTTCAGAAAACCCATTTCGTAGAATCGTCCTCAGGTCTAAATGGGTTAAATATGTGGTTGTTGACAATGAGCTACAATACAAACAACCTGGCCCTAACGGTATACCGCCTTGCCTTGCAGCGTTGGGGAGTGAAAGACAAGCTTCCTCAAATGCACTGGTGGAACGTAGCTAAGTACAATTAATTTAATAATACAAATCTACTGCGTCAGTAACTATAAACCAAACCACAGCAAGCTTATGGAGACAAACAGCCTTTAATCTGCTCTGCTCTGCTGTGAACAAATCCAGGAAGAAAATAACTGTACATAACTGTACATACTCCTACTAAACTGTTAGAAGACTTCAACACACTTCAAAGATAAAAATGAGTGAATAATTGATGGAAACTTTGCCAGATCAAAAGGGAGTGTCTCACCAGGTGTGTGTGTGTTCTGTGCGTGCGTGTGTGTGTGTGTGTGTGTGTGTGTGTGTGTGTGTGTGTGTGTGTGTGTGTGTGTGTGTGTGTGTGTGTGTGTGTGTGTGTGTGTGTGTGTGTGTGTGTGTGTGTGTGTGTGTGTGTGTGTGTGTGTGTGTGTGTGTGTGTGTGTGAGAGCTGTAGGGGATAGGTATTAAACCGGTCGGTGCAGTCAGAGAGCTCGCCAGCAACAGAAATAAAAAAACACTTCCCTGCCACACCCTGACTCTCTCTCGCACACACACACACACGCGCACACACACCTGAACAGACGCTGAAGTCTGTTTTGTTAACCCATTAAAGACCTGAGGCAGATTCTACAAATGTCTTCATAATCAAATCCTAACAGTTTTCTGAAAAAGCTACGTTGTAGTACTATTTTCACATCCGCCGAAATTATTATTATTTATTTATTTTATATATATATATATATATATATATATATATATATATATATATATATATTAGGGCCGGGACTAATTGCGATTAATTACGATTAATTAACTACAGAAAAATTTATGCATTAAAAAAATTAACGCATTTTAATCGCACTATTTTTTTCACCGCGGAACGTTGTCACTGGACAGTTTTCAGACGGACCTGCGCACCAAGTGTCCGTGTCCTCTTCAGACAATAACACCACCAGAAACCGCAGACAGTTCACCAGACTGGGGGAAGCCGCTGAGATCACTTTGCTTGTCCCCATGGATTGGAAATAGGATTTAAAAGGCTATCCGATGGTAGTGTGGATTACAGCACAGTTGTGTGCAATTATTCAATAAAGAATTATTACCCCTATTACTACAAAAACAATGTTTTATTGCTTAAACTTATGTATTCACTATTCATTGATTCACTAGTATACCAAAATCCATTTGAAAAAATTGCTTTCTCACTGTTCTCGGGTCAAATATGCGATTAAAATGCGATTAATCTAGATTAATTAGATTATTTTTTTTAATCGAGTCCCAGCTCTAATATATATACATGCATGTATATACGCGCACGCACGCACGCACACGCTCACACACACACACACACACACACACACACACACACACACACACACACACACACACACACACACACACACACACACACACACACACACACACACACACACACACACACACACACACACACACACACACACACACACACAAAAGATTTGCACAAATATTTTTTTCTAAAATAGAAGATCTACAAGCTCATAGCGTGAATAAAATGATGTTTTCTTTTTTTTATCTACGATCTTCAGCCCCGGGTCTCAGTGTGTTAAGGCAGTGGTTCCCAAACGTTTTAGCCCGGGACCCAAAACGGAAATTAAGCAGATCTACAAGCTCACAATGTGGCGCTGTGAGCTTGTAGATCTGCTATGTTCACTATCGCTTAAATATTTTTGTTCTATGGAATTTGTTAGATTATTATTTTATTTACTGGGGTGGGGGAATCCTTGAATTTAGTTTATAATTCATGAAAAGATTTGCTTTTTTTTTTTTTTACTTAAGGTTTTGAAATAATAATTATTATTATTATAGAAAACAAATGTAGGAAATAAAAAACTAAGGGGCATAACAATGCGTCCACACAACCACACAACCCACACATGGTTCCCAACCCAGATGGCGGCGGTGGTGGCTCAGGGGTAGAGTGCCTGGATGGTAACTGTAAGGTTGCCAGTTCGAACCCGGGCTCCCCCAGAGTTACTGTCGAAGTGTCCTTGAGCAAGACACTGAACCCCTAATTGCTCCCGATGTGCTAGTTGGTGCCTTGCATGGTTTCCGCTGCCATCGGTGTATGAATGTGTGTGTGAATGGGTGAATGTAATGCACAATCTCTGTAAAGCGCCTTGGATAAAGGCGCTATATAAATGCACCATTTACCATTTACCATTTACCAGAAGTGTGTGTAAACCCATTCACAGAGTGCCGCTCTGTACGAGCTTCACAGTGAACGTTTTAAACTCAAATATTAATTCTGGTCTCTAATATGCCTCCCCCTGGCCAGCCTTTGCATGAGGAGTCTAAGTTGCTCCTTGACACCTGACAGGAGTTTCCCTGCGTCTGATGGAGGGGAAAGGAACTGGTTGGACGTAGCCCGTGGAAGGAACACGTTATTATTCCAACCAGTTCCTTTCCCCTCCATCAGGCGCAGGGAAACTCCTGTCAGGTGTCAAGGAGCAACTTGGACTCCTCATGCAAAGAAGGAAGCATGAGTTCAAGTCCGTTGCTCTCCCCAGGTTGGCGGAGGGAGTGTAGAGCCCAGGATCACATTAGGTAATTGACACAGGGGTGAAAAATGGGTTACAAAATCGTGGGATAAATAATTATAAAACTAAACTAAAAAATTCAAATATTTGCTTCTGGAACAACATATTTTCAGATGGGGGTACGTCCGCGGTCCGCCCGTGGCCAAATACAGATCATTCTGTGGGTCCTTGACATGAAAAGGTGTGATGAGCAGCATTGCCACCACTGAGACGTTTTTTTTTTCTCCAGAAAACTGTCGGGGGTTCGGAAGACATTTTGTATAGAATCTCATCTGGTCTCAGGTCTTTAATGGGTTAAGGTGACAAGATGCTCGGGGGTCAGGGAGTGTGAAGAAAGCACTTCCAACACCGTGAGTGTAAACGTCTTTCTCTCCAGCTCTGTTATGACTTGTTCTGCACGCTGTGTTGTTATCCACTCCTCACTCACAGCCACACGCCAGAGGGCAATCTGGACCGCTGTAGCGTGCGCGCGTGTGTGTGTGTGCACGCATTTGGGTGCAGGTTTGTTTGCGTGCGTGCGTGCGTGCATGCGCATGTGCTGTATGTGTACACAATGTATCACAATGCTTTCGAGGGATAAATGTCACCGCAAAGAATTTGAGAAATTGTCCTTCCATTTCTCACGAGAGAAATGGAAGTGGATTCAGGTTCACACAATTAGGCATCGATTCGGGTTTAGGACATTATAGACATTTAGAGGTTAGCTCCCCCCGCTCCCGTATCCTCTGGTTGGTGTGCGTGTGCGTGTGCGTGTGTGTGTGTGTGTGTGCGTGCGCGCCCTAGGCTGCTAGTATATGGGTGTGTATGGGTGTGTCATGGGCATGGTTGATAGGATGGGTAGAGTGTTTTTGGGAATGCTGTTTTGGTGCTTCCTCTAAAAAAAGCCACAAGCCACAGTCATGTTATTGTGACATTGCGTTAGTATGGCCCATGGGTTTGTGTTGGCGTCAAGTCAGACACAGTCACACAGAGTGCAGGCCTATACTGTAGGCTACAGTCGCAGACACATCTGCCAGGTCTTCTTTAACCGCTAGCCTGGGTACCCAGGCTTTTATTCTCGTTCGCTACAGCTAAAAAAAATTAAAAAAAAGGAAAGCCCGGGGGAACGTGAGACATGTCCTGGTCTAGGACCAGGACTATTGAAAGAGGACGGGAAGCGAAGACCGTGTACGGTGGACTCCATGTTTGCTCCCTGGAAGGAAAGAAACATGCGCAGTTGAGACCAAGGAAGCTGAACGCGGAAGTGTTGGCTGCATATACAGTAGCCCGCAACATTGCGCATGTTTCTTTCCTTCCAGGGAGCAACATGGGTCCACCGTATATATATATATACGGTCTCCGCTTCCTAACCGCTTTTAATAGTCCTTGGTCTAGGAGTGGGAGTGAACCACAGTGTAGACTAGAGGGGTGTCGCTCTCAATATGGTGACGTCAGTTTTCTCCGCTGTTTTCTACCAGGGAGGAGAGAGGCGTTCACTGGGAAAGCATATATACTCAAAGATTGGCGTCACATTTTCACAAAAAAGGGGTTCTCGCCCTGAGTGGGTTAAAGAATGCTATTGGGATAGCTATAGCAAGCTTCACAACGTTTTGACAGATGGTATCCTCGGGTTTGTTTGAGGTGCGAATCTTTTGCTCTCCTCTAAAAGAGCACGTACAGGCGGAACTTGGCCCCTGTAAAAAATAATCCAAGCCCATCACCTATACTGTATCTTTGGATGAATTGAATATGAAGGACCCAACTGAAAACAAGCCATAGGCTTTCTTGGGTGTAAATCCTCTTAATAAATGAAATCAGTGAGTGTACATGTTGATGTTACACAAGAGCTGCTGAGCTGAAGAAAAAACTAGAACAAACTGGGAAGAAAAGCAATAAAAAAGATTCTGCTATGCGAGACATCCACCATGTCCTTGTGCAACCTGGAATTATGGCTCATAAACTACACAGACAGACAAATGTAACAAAAACACAACACAACAACTGTGTCACACGGCAAACATGTCACATGTCAAAATGCCATGTGCCGTCAGCGCCACACAATTGTTATTTAGACCAGGGTTTTGCAAATTCCAAAAGTCCAGAGGTGACTCAGAATACATCAAGATGGAATGCCGTGATTTTTGTATGTGTCTAACTGTCTATAGTTAAAATTACTCTAATAGACCACCAGGTGTTTTGTATGCGTCTATGGAGTTAACATTACTCTAATAGACCCCCAGGTGTTTTGTATGTGTCTATGGAGTTAACATTACTCTAATAGACCCACAGGTGTTTTGTATGTGTCTATGGAGTTAACATTACTCTAATAGACCCACAGGTGTATTGTATGTGTCTATGGAGTTAACATTACTCTAATAGACCCCCAGGTGTTTTGTATGTGTCTATGGAGTTAAGAATATTGAAATATGCCTTCTCTGTGTATTGTTGGTTTCTCAAAAGGCCCAATCGAGGCCCAGGTCAAAAGGCCCAATCCAAATGACAGTGATATAGTGACATCACAATATCATCCCCTCCCCTACCCCATTATCATACAACAACCGCTGTGGGTGCGGCTTCAGTTCAGGTGGATCACCACCCATCACCACCCACCAGGCAAACCAGGCATACATAATTAACCGGTGGGTGTGGCCAGATTAAAAACATAATTTTAACATTTCTCCATATTTTACATAATATTTGGAATTGATCAAACTGTTACTTCAGTTTAACCACGTATATGACCTCTCTATATTTAGTACAACGAACCCGAGTTAAACTGTACTTAGTGCGTTCTTTTTCAGCCTACAGTACACCAAGGGCACATCTTGCCCTTACCTCTTACCCCTAAACTTATTTGCCATTTTTTCACGCAAATCTTTGATTAAATATTCCTTCACAGCGAACATTTTTAACTCATATCTTTGCTTCTGGGGGGGGGGGGGTCCCTGGAACTACATATTTTCAGATGGGGGGTCCACGGCCAAATGCAGATAATTCTGGGGGTCCTTGACATGAAAAAGTTTGAGCACCACCGATATAAAAACATTGTTTTTTTTTCAGAAAACTGATTTAGAAGACATTTGTAGAACTAGAATCTAGTCTCAGGTCTAAATGGGTTAAAATGTTTTTGAAAATAGCAGGCTATATCATGGCAAACACGTTTAGGGCATATATGCCAAGTAGTTTTTTGTGGGCTGCCGGGCGCGGCTGCACAAATAACTTTGGGGCGGGCCCGTCTAGAGTTTAAAAGGACAGGTATCAGTCAAAAGGCCCGTCTAGAGTTTAAAAGGACAGGTATCGGTCAAAAGGGAGACGTCGAAGAGGAAGAATGGATGGGGAAGGATCACATTCCCGTGTATGGGCTTAATTTCCCTGATAATGTCATAGTGATGTCACGAGACCTGGGCACAATATTGTGAGTAACGATTGTCAGTGACAGTGAGACTACATGACGTGACGAGACGCAACGCAACAAAAACGCAAGGTTTCACAGTTATCTGGGACCTTCGGTCGCAATAAATCAATCCCATATCATATACATCAGACTCGACACTGCACAGCTTACACACAGAAAGTCCCTTTTGCCAACCAAACCCAGGGAGGAGAGGAGAGGACACGCCCCGAGAGGAGAGGACACGCCCCCCCCCCCCCCCCAGCGCCCACAGCGGGAATCGAACCCAGGACATTCTAGCTCTGTGATGTGACGGCGCTATACCGACTGCAGTCAGTCACTGCACCACTGTGCCCCAGATGGAAATGTTATTTACAGGGGCTCATTTGAGGAGGAGGACCACTGCTTAAACTCCGAAAAACAAAACAGCATGCCGTTTACAATGGCCTCAAATCTATTGCTGCACCTCGTGTTTCTGCTAGTACTATACATGCTGTTGGTTTAAGGGCCTCATACCACTGCCTTGTTTTGGATATCCGACCTACAGTACTACTGTGATGTGTATGGATTATTTCACCGCGCTCTCTTATCAGAAACATTTGAATATCTGACCCGTTTTTCTTGTTCTCCATTTCCTAAAAAAAACAACACATAATGGAAGCTCGTACTGAAAAAGTAATTGCACCCACACTGTGTTAACGGCAAACACAATGGTTTTTTAAATTATTTAGTTTTTGTTTTATTTAGTTTTGGGTTTTATGTATTCGTACAGTAAAAAACTGTACAAACAGGTAACGTTATTAAAAAAAACAGAAATAAGTGCAGGTGATAAAGGAAACCCATACAGGGCTTAAACATGGTTCTCACATCAAATAGCTTAACAAGTAGTGAGTTAAACAAAGGCGTGATTCATACTCCTATTTTAGAGCCGAATAAAAGTCGCTTCGGCTCTGTAGAGTACAATGTACAATGTGACGTCATTTGAGGTTCGGGGGGGGCAGGTACCGTCCTAAAGTCGGCTCTTCGGTGCTACTGAAAATTTTTGACGAGCCGAAATCATTTCGGCACTACAGCGGTAAAATAGGAGTATGAATCGGCCCAAAGAGAGACCAGCTTAGTGGCCTTGTGGTTAGAGTGTCCGCCCTGCAACTGGGAGGGTCTGGGTTCGATCCCCGACCGGGGTCATACCAAAGACTATGCATTGCACTCAGCATCAAGCTGCCTCACGCTATAGTGAGTATAGGCCCCTGCCCCTATGGAGGCCTCGTGGCTCGGTAAGGCGCACTGCACACTATTAAAACGAATTTCAGTGTTTCACCCCCCCCCCCCCCCCCCCCCCCATGGAGCAGAGCTGCTCTGTTGAAACCCAGTGACTCCCTTTGAAAATGAATTGCGAGCTCCCCTGCAGTCCCCCCTCTCCCCCCGGAACGCAGAGAGAGCGATTTCGTTTCAATAGTGTGTACGGCGGCCCCTAAGGCTTACTAAGTTGAACAAAGTCATCAAACATAAGGTATGACAAACACCACGTGTGTGTGTGTGTGTGTGTGTGTGTGTGTGTGTGTGTGTGTGTGTGTGTGTGTGTGTGTGTGTGTGTGTGTGCGTGTGTGTGCGTGCGTGTGCGTCTGCGAGCGTAGGCTACATTGTATACTAGAAGCAAGTGGAGAGGCTTGATTCATCAGGCTGGCCCTCAATCCGTGTTCCTGCCGCGGGAAAACCTCTTCTCTTGAGCTAAAAAGGCTCCCAAACGAAGCGAGCTGTGCCACCTGTGTAAACCTGAGCTCACTGCTGCTTATGTGTACAGACTAGTAGAGCTGTAGCACAAAACACCTGAGCTCTAAATGACAGAGCACTCTTTCATTTAGACTCTCCTGCACGACAATCACACTTAGACAATTAGTCTGGCACTCTGCCAAGCCGGACAAAGAGCCATTCGACCACAGAGTTCTCTCTCTCTCTCTGTCTCTCTCTCTCACACACACAGACGAAAGAGAGTGAAACCCAACCCTTTGCTCTCTGATGAAAGGCCTGCCTGTCTAAGCCTGTAACTGATTAACCCTTCGTCTCACAGGCAGCAGGTATAGGAAGTACAACAGAATGCTGTGGGAGAGAACATGGCTTCAGTGTTTGTGTTGCTGTTCTGTCAGTCAAACACAAGCCTCTGTCTGTCTGTCTGAATAACATGGGCTCATCTTGAAATCGTCCCATATAAGCGTTGTGGTCCAAAAATAAACAAGCCGTCTCTGCGTTGTTGTCAGGGAGGTGTGTCTCTGTGTCGTTTGCGACCGTCAGTCACTCATATTATGATACAGTCTGCTTCTAGCGAAAATGTAACTAATTCAGCAGCAGTAACATTAGCGTTTTATCTCCGTCAGTTGATTCTTCATCATATCCATATGAGTAAAACGGCCTGGATGACATGTTTATTTTTCAATAAAGGAGCGTTGCAGTCCCAATGCATTTTTCCCATAGGCATTTCAAAACCTTTTAAAGACCTTTTAAGCGTCGTACGAAATGAACAGGGATTTCTTTTCCGGGTCTCTCGAGGGGGCAGGACTGTGACGCTCTATAGCTCTTGAACCTTAGGCCCTCCATATAGGACGCACACACAATATTTCCACCAGACAAGATTTTCCACCATTTAGCGCCCTTTTCTTCAAAACAAACCTACATGTTCTCGCTGGAGTCGTGGGATCAAGATGTTATCAATCACTTTTGGCTTCCAAAGCCAGGTGGGGAGGGGCACATTTAGAAAGAAAAAAACATGCCAATAAAACTTTTTGATTTAATTTATCGTTTTCAGAGAATCAAAGGTTTTATGGCCATCAATCATGCAGGATCCTGGATGGCTTGATTCTATGCTTAAAATAATTGATGTGTAAATCTCTATGGGAAAAATGTATGGATGATTTTTTCGGTGGAACCAGAATAACATGCCCCCCAACCACACACACGCACGCGGGCACACACACACACACCACCCCCCACAGCTGCCTTGCTTGCATACTGAGAATATAGGCGACTACAGGGCGACTGTGGCTCAAGAGGTAGAGCAGGTCGTCCAATGATCCGTGGGTCGGCGGTTCGAATCCCGGCTCCTCCTGTCTACATGTCGAAGTGTCCTTGGGCAAGACACTGAACACCAAATTGCTCCCGATGTGCTGGTTGGTACCTTGCATGGCTTCCGCCGCAATCGGTGTATGAATGTGTGTGTGAATGGGTGAATGTAATGCACAATCTATGTAAAGCGCCTTGGATAAAGGCGCTATATAAATGCACCATTTACCATTCATAGGCTACCGCACCCCCCTGTGACTGACACAGCCCTGGCTAGGCGACCAGACCTGGCGAAGAAGACCTGTGCTCTCTTCTCCATTTCTGACACCATTTAGTGTCGGAACTTTGTAAACTGTTCTGGGATCTGCTCAGCGCTCTAATCAATCCTCATCCACCCAGCATGGGAACACACACACACACGCTGACTGCTGTGGAATCTCACACGCACACTCCAAGAAGCGCTCAGGAATCACACACACACACACACACACACACACAGTTCCTCAAAATGTGGCCGTGCAGTACATGTTTATAGGCTACAAACCATATGCTGTGTTTCAGCACAACTTTCTCACGGCCAGTGGTGGAAATAGAACTCAAATGTTTTAATTCAGTAAAAGTATCAATGAATACTGTAATGCGGAAACACCCTGTAGCTTGTAGATCGGCTATTTTCAAAATGGCCCGAGATGTATATAGGGTTGAAGTGGTTAGTGTATGTTTTGTTAAAAAAATAATTCAAATCTACAAAGTAACTAAAGTTTTCAAATACATTTTGTGCAGTAAAAGTTCTACATCTGGAGCTGAGATGTAGTGGAGTACAAGTAAAAGTATTGGAAATTCGTACAAATACTGTAAGTCAAAGTTGTGCATAAGTAACGTGCTTAAGTACTATAGTTACTTTACACCAATGCTTTGTCTTAATGGCGGTGTCGAGTGAAAATAGCCGATCGACAAGCTCGCAAGGTGTCACGTGATGACGACATACATTGTTGTTGTGAGCTTGTAGATCGGGTATTTCTAGCATTTCTCAAATTGGTTTACTTTTGTTTTCCTAAAGATTTCCAAAACAGCCTAAGGGGGAAGAAAAAGCGGTTACATTCCAAACTATTACCTCTGGATAGATCCATCTACGGCAATCCAACCATGATGGCCCCCAAAACACAATTAAGACTCATTTTAACCACATGAACCACCACAACCGCATCCATGTTATTATTACAGGTGGGGGGGGGGGATAAAATAGCAGATAAAATAGCAGACTAAATACAGAGACCGTCCCCCCACCATCACCACCTCAGTGTGGTGTAAAGAAAGTAACTAAGTACATTTACTCAAATACTGCATACTCAAGTAGGCTACAATCTCGAGTTATTTTTTTACTTTATCGGAATATTTCCAAATTGCTGTACTTTTACTTCTACTCCGCTACATCTTAGAGGAAAACTTACTTTTCCTCCACTTCTGAAATTATGTGAAAACTTTAGTTTCTAGTTACTAGATTTGGATTGTTATCACAAAGCATATTAGCCTACATTTAACCACTCCAGCCCTATATACATTTCTGCCATTTAAAATATAATAGCCGATCACAATGCAACATGTGAAAACGTGTGGAATATATGGGGCATTCTCCATAACAACATATGGTACTTTGAAGTAGCCTACATTGTGAATCTGTGATACCAACAGTACATTTGAGTTCCAGGAGGAAGTGTTTCTATATTGATACTTATTTACTTCAAATAAAGCATTCAAGTATACTTTTGTTCTCCCCACCACCACCACTGTCCACTGCACAGTGTGCACACTGCCCCTGCCCTCCTCAGAGTTTGATTGATTGATTGATTGATTGATTGATTGATTGAAAATGACAAACAGATTGTGAATGAATGAATGGGTATACGACTTAGCCTACAGACAGCACAATTAAGTCAATACAAAAACTGCTACGAGGATAAAACCAGGAAAATACTTGTTTACATCCTCCATTTTCAATTCATCATGACATTTAAAGACAAACAAATATATGCTTCTATGAAGAAAAGAGAAGGGGAAAAAAGAAATCATCATAGCCTATATACTAGTTTAAGAAAGTTTTGAATGTCCGTAAAGTCGTCCTAGAGGACACGGGACAGGACAGGACACTGAAGACAGGACAGGACA